>NC_048601.1:20835112-20852612 GCF_003668045.3 Cricetulus griseus
TTCTGGTTCCAAACCTATTGCAAAGCTACAGTAATTACAACAATGTGGGCTGGCAGATGGACAGGTATACAGACCAGCTAAACAAACAGCTCAGAAGGCAGCCGTCGCCTAGACGGTCAATTGAATTTCTACACCAGTGCCAAGACATAGAAAGGAATATATGCGGTGCCGGGAAAATGGAGTTCCTTCTGGGAAAGAATGAAGCTGGACTCTAACCTTACACCATATACAAAATGTGAGTGCCAAATGAATCAAAGGTCTAAGCATCAGTGAGGTCTTAGAAGGGACCATCAGAGTAAATATTCATGACTTGAGATTTGGCACTAATTTCCTGGCTATAATACAAAACCATAAGGAATAAATTAAAAGAATAGATAAATTGATTATGTCAAAATTAAAATATTTTCTGCCCAAAAGAGCACTAACAATAGGATGGGGGTGGGGGGAGTCACAGAATGGGAGGAAACATTTGCAAGTCATATATCCAGAATATACAAAGATCTTCAATACTCAATAACAAAATAAACAAACTGCCCAATTCAAAACCGGCTGAAAGACTCAAGTAGATTCATTTAAAAAAAATCTACAAATAGCCAGTGAGCCACATGAAAGGATATTCAAGATTATTAATCATTAAAGAAATACAAACCAAAACCTCAATGAGATATCACATCATACCTAGTAAGATAACTGTTAGAAAGGGGGGAGCTTGGGGTGCCTCTGTGGGTAGAGAACCCTGCTATATAAGCCTAAGGGCCTACATCTGAAGCCCCAGGACCCATGTAAAGGCAGACACAGTAGCAACCTGTAATCCCAATGCAGCCATGAGAGGCTGGGGGAGAAGGCAGAAGAATCCTCAGAAGCTCACTGTCCAGCTAGTTTGACGTATGCAAAGTAGTAAACCACAGGAGACTGAGGACTGACTCATGAGACTGTCCTCTGACCTTCACAAATGTGCTGTAACACAGATGAACCTGTACTCTCACACCACACACACACACACACACACACACACAGAGAGAGAGAGAGGGGGGGGGAGGGAGAGGGAGAGAGAGAGAGAGAGAGAGAGAGAGAGAGAGAGAGAGAGAGAGATTGAAGAAGAGGAGGAGAAGGAGGGGGGAAGAAAAGGAAGGGGAGGGGAGAGGAGGGAGACGGTGAAAAGAAAGAAGAGGAGGAAAGAAGGAAAATAAGAGGTCCCAGGGAGTTTGTAGAGAAATGATTACCCTGGTCCACTGCTGGTGGGAATTTCAATGCTGCGGACTTGGTGGAACAATAGTTTGGTAGTTCTTTGAAAAGGTAAACAGAATTACTATATGGTCCAGTAACTGCAGTCATGGATACATACCACACCACACCCCCCCACCACCAAATCTGAAAGCACACACTCAGATACTTAAACACCAACGTTCATGGCAGCACAACTCACAACAGCCAAGAGGCACAGTAGCCAAGTGTCTGCCAACAGATGATGGATAAGCACAGGTAGCATGTATACACAGTGGGATACCACTCAGCCAGTAAGGAATCAGGGTTTGCATATATGCAGCAACAAGAGTGAACCTTGAAAGCATGAATGTAAGTGAAATAAGCCAGACACAAAGAAAAGGACGAGTGTTGGATGCCTCCACTCATAAGATCTCGAAAGTAACCACATTCATAATGGAAAATGTCAAGTGGCTATTACTAGGCGGGGAAGCAATGAAAAGTTACTACTATTTAATAGACACGGTTTCTTTCAGGAACATAAAAGTTCTAGAGATAGGTGGGGAGGCGTTGGTTGCCCTATGTGTGAATGTAGTTAATGCCACTGGTACACCTAAGAGGATCAAATGGCAAATTTCATGTCTTTTTAAAATTTTACCATTTTCATGAGTCTGTATGTGTATGCATGTTCTGCGTGGATGTAGACACGTTTATGTGGGCGCATGCACATATGTGTGTGCATGTGTGCCCGAGGTTGGTGTCGGGAACCATCCTTGCTTGTTTATCCACTGAGGCAGCATTGCTCAGTCGAGCACTCTTCAACACGGCTGATGTTTCTAGCTAATTTGATCTGGAGAACCCCCATCTCTGACTTCTGAGCTATACTTCCAGGTCATTCCTACTCAGCATTTTCATGGGCTCTGGGAATCCCAACCCCAGTCCTTAGACTTGCACAGCAGGCACTTCAATTGCTGAGCCATCTTCCCAACCCATCATTTTACATCTTTATTAGCATAATAATAATAATAATAATAATAGTAATAGTAATAATAATAAAAGAGCAGTCTGCTGAGGGGAGAAGCAAGCCCTACTTGCCCACTAGTGTTGTTTTAAGGTCCCAGAGGGAAACCGTTGAAAAGTATTGCCAGGCAATCCTTTGACGGGGCTGAGGCCAAAAGATCCAGCCAACAGCGGGTGTTGTGGCCATCTGTGTCCCGGGGGTGCACAACCACAAAGTCAAGCAGTCATGGATGGAAAATATTCAGGGGAAAATGAATTATGTCAGAGAGGCCTTGTTCCCTGTCCTTCCTAAGCAGAGCAGAGGGACAAGTAGTCACAGCACTTGTCGTAGGTGCTGAGCGCCACCTAGAGATGACTTGAGCACACGGAAGGACATCCAAGGGCCATATGCAAGTGCTATGCTACTTCAGGTGAAGGCGTCTAGCATCTATGGATTTTGGTGCCTAAGGGGATCTAAGCCAATGGCCTATGACCACGAAGGGACAACTGTTTTTCCTCCCGTTTCTTTGACAGTGCATTTCCTGGTTCTGCCCTTTCTGCTCGCCTTCCATCCCTGCCCTGTCTCCTAGAATCCTTTTTCTCTTCCCTGCTTCTGACCAGCCTCCATACTCTGGATTTGGTCCTCTCCTGCTCTCTGGTCCATGCCTCCTAGTGACTCCCTGAGCTACAGGGGTTCTCAAATTCCATCCGCCTAAGTTAAGCTATGGGGTCCATCCACCCATCCAGATGTCCTCTCCGAAACTCAGTCAGCAAGGCCAGCATCTCCACTGCAGTTCCAGGGAACACTCTTGCCACCAACTGTCACCATCCTCAGGTTCGAGTCCTGATCACCTGCAGGGCCATCTCCTGCCCTCCAGCACCTGCTGCTGGTCCAGGCATACCTCCAGAGGCTCTAACTCGGGGCCCTGCTCTCCATCCCCTACGACTGCTTGCTCCAGAGCCTAACAGTCTTCATGTCAGCACTGTCAGCATTTCCCCACATTCTCCAGAACCCACTCCCTGAAGCTACACTTTTCCTTTGTTCTCTGTTTGTAGCCCTTCCAAGGGCCCCAAGCCTGCTGCGTAAGAATCGGTCCTCCCGTGTAGTTTAACAGTCCCTGTCCCTGAACCCACCCTGACTCCAGGAGAGGTGGGGGCACCTAACAAGCATCATCTGTGGATGGGATTAATGCCCAGCTCCTGGAGAGCGGGTTAACCTCACAGGACTGGGCGAGTTATAGGGAGAAAGGTGACTAAAAAGTGAAGTCGCTCCATGTACTGCACATGTCTCCCACATGCCGTGAGACCCTCTCCAGATGCAGACACTCAAGCCTGGACATTTCCTTCAGACTCCAGAACCAGAATCCACAAGAAACTTCTTGTTCTACAAAAGATCCAATCTCTAGTATTCAGTTAAACCGACTCAAAACACACTGACAGCAAGGCACCACAGACATGAAGCTGCTATGCCATAACTTTCTCATTCGATCATCTGTGTGCACTAGAAGGAAACTCTGAGGAGGGGACAGGGGACACCCCCATCTTCCATTCTAGAAAGGGAAAGTGAGGCTGAGATATGAGAGTGGACGGTAAAGCTCGAGAGTCCCCCGAGTTGGCATGGAGATGTCACCGTTTACATATGGACACCGAAGACCTGGAGGACTCTCTGCTTCCACCTTGGTACGCAAGTCTGGACAAGCCACTTCGCTTTGAGGACTCAGTTTACCCATCCATGGGAAAAAGGATTTGAAGAACCATTTTCCTGTCCAGTTCTGCTATCAAGGAAGTCACCACTGTCCTTCCCAGGCATTCAGGCTCATAGCCTGGCTGGCTGCCTACACTTACCACATGGTATGATGGTCTGAGAAGATGTCTGCAGGCTGGAAGAGTTCACCATCATAGTAACAGGGACACTGGGCCTTGGGCACACAGTTCCCTCTTTCATCCTGGTAGAGCCCTGGCGGGCAGAAGCAGCCTTCAAGACAGACTTCATTGCATTCCTCATCCGGGTAGGAGAGGGAGCGGCAGGTCAGGTTGCAGGAATTCCCACACTGCAGGTACACCTGGCCCTGTGGGCAGCCCAGCGCTGGAGACAGGAGACGGAGGAAGGCATCAGATATGATATTGTACCTTACAGCTGTGGCCACTGCTGTAATCGTATGGTCATAACCATCCCTTCCCACTCTGAGCAAAGGTTTATCTTCAGGTGCAAAGGTGTGCATGGAAATTGTGGGTACACACATTTTCTCTCTTTACCCAGAGAGAGCAGGCTTTCCTTGCCTGGGAATTCTCCAAGTCTAGAACACTACAGTCCTGGAGAAATGGGCGTGATGGTCAGGAGCATGTCCACGGTGAGGACCATAACGGCTGCAGTCTCTGAGTGCCTACTGTGCCCTCTGCTCCTCACTGACTTAGCTCCCATCACTCCCCTTCCTGCTCTCTTCTCCGTAGATGCCAATACTTGAGCTAAGAGGCTTAAGGATCTGGCCTCTCGGGGAGCAGAAGTGACCCCAACATTCTGCGTCCCTAAAGCTCATGTCCTTCCCATCACACTTCAAGAAGGGAACAGTCTCCCTGAGGACATACAAGTCACAAGCAGGGACACTTATGCCTACTCCCAACAAGGTGGGTAGCCTCTGTCTGCTCACAGCCCTCACCTCCTCCCCTGATGCTGGGCTTCCACACAGAAATGAGAAATACTGTATGGTTATGTAGAACAAAATGCTGAGGCAGCTAGAGAACGGGCTCTGTACCCCATGTCCCCAGGTTCGAATCGCAGCTTCACCACTAGTTAGCCTGGAACTCTGGAGCACCGTCCACAATGATATCCACTGGATCTTTGTGGAGGTTAGATGAGCCTACCTGTCACAGATGTTGACTGTTATTGTCATTGTGACCTTGGAAGGGAGTCCCAACCCAGCTCAGCAGGCTCAAGATGGTAGACATATTCAGAGAGATCTCAACCTCAGAAGACCTGACCCTTCCTTCCTGCACTGTGCCCATTAGACCTGTGGTCTAATGAACACACCAATGATAAAAGTGGGAAGGTAAGACGAGCCCTTTACCCTTGCCTGTGGGTTGCTGTACAAGAAATGAGAGCTGGGCACAGCCTGCCCAAGAACAATAGAACCTTCCTTCTCTGTGACAGCCCCTTTCTCCAGCAGATACCCACAGACAGAACATTCCAGAGAAGCTGAGAGAGTCATCCCCGGCCATGAATCTCTGAAGAGACCCTGAGCCTCTGTCTCCTACTAGTGCCTCAGCGTTGTATCTTAAGTTAGCTGGGAAAGCAGCAAATCCCTAGTCACGTGAGTCACTGGCTTGCTTTCTTCTGGAGGAGTGGAGAGGCTGGGACCCTGAATGAATGTTATATAGCAAAGGTAGGGTGACGTTGGGGCATACGAGCCCACAAAGGCAGCCGCTCCCTTCAACCCACAATCCACCTCATGTCCAATAGCCAGGGCACTTCTCATGCAGTGAAGAACAGCTGGGGTGGAGGGCCCTCCCCACCAGCGGGGCCTCTCCAGAGGGAGCATCCAGGTTCATCCAGGTTCTCCTTGAGCTTCCTTTCTTCTGGGAACCATTCACACCTCAGTTTAGCCGAGATGTGCAAAGCCAGGGCTGTGCAAGGCTCAGGGACACCAATGAACGGACTTGGTCTCTGCCTTCAGGGAGCCCATGGTCTTGCCTTCCCAAAGGAAACAGCCACTTTACAAGGACAGGAAGGTGTGTGCTGCCCCTGACTCTCTTTGGGGCATTACACAAAAGCAGCCACATGGCATGTCCTTGTCCCTTGATTGTCCCCAGTGACATTTTTCTGAATGGAGGCAGTGGTTTGGGAGCTCTGTCCATTTCTCAAGAAGGAAGAAAAAGGTCAAAGACCAAGAGACAGTAAACCTAGGCTCCTCTAAGTAAGGAAAGTCAGAGGCCAGAAGCCAAGGGACTGGCCCATTCTCCTTGGACTCAAAGAAGCAAGCCAAGGCCATCAGCCACATAAACTCCCAGGGACAGGTCCCTCTTGTCCTTAAACATCTCCTTCCTGCACCCACTGCTGTCTCAGAAAGGCTCTGAAGTCACTTAACTGAGTCACTCCTATTTTTTTCCCAAGACAGGGTTTCTCTAAGTAACAGTCCTGGCTGTCCTGGAACTCGCTCTGTAGACCAGGCTGGACTTAAACTCAGAGATCCACCGGACTCTGCCTCCCTGCCTCCCAAATGCTGGGATTAAAGACGAAAGCCACCACCACCCAGCAAGTCGCTCCTATTCTTAAATGAGTCACTCCAATTGCTGCAACACCAGCTAGCTCATTGCCCACGTTCTCTTCTGAGGAGGTGGCAAACAACTGTCCCTGGGAGATGAAAGAATGTTCCAGAAGGCTCTTGGCCTTCAGGGAGAATGTCCTCCATTAACATGGCCTTCTGATGCCATCACATTGCTCACAGCTAGTTCCGAATTCCTAACACCGGTGAGCAACAGAAACACATTCACAAACATCACACCACTGACTGGCTTCCCAGTTGCTGGACGGCAGACACGAAGAAGTTTTGAGCCCTCGAGTGAAGGGCTCAGGGTCACAGGGCTGCTAGCCCACAGGTGAACTTCCAGAAAAGCAAGCCTGGGCTCCCAGCATTCGCTCCATCCCGGGGCTAGAGGAGGGGACAGCGTGTCCCCTTCATCCCAGCTTTCACCATCCGTTCCTCTCTGTAGAGACTGCTCAGACCAGCACAAGCTCAGGAGACACCATTACTGACACATGCACCGCTTTTCAAATGCATAATGCCAGGTTTTTTTTTCACCATGGCTCCACTGTTCCTTGCTTCCATCAGGACAGCCATTGCAGTCTCCAAACACAGCTGCCTCACCCTAAAAGTCAGAATTCTGCCTAGGTTACTCTTCCAGACTGTCTGCCTCACACCCTTGCTCTGCTAACTTTTCTCCACCACAAATGCACCTTTGTAAAACTGTGGTCAAGAACACCCTCCCCAGAGGGTGCCCCTCGGCTACCCCTGCCCTTCATCCCTTCACTCTGTGTGACTGATGGGCTTCTCCGAGGGAGGCCTCAAAAAGGAAGCCTCGAGATTCCATCTCCCAGTTGTCTGAGACTGGACACTGGCCAAATGTCGCCAGAGAAACAACAAAGCAGTAAGCAAAGTCTAATTGCCCAGGGGCCCACAGTGCAGGGGAAAAGGCCAGCTCTGATGGCAGGAATCTACCACAGCAGAGGACAGATGCAAATTCAACTAGAACAATGGCATTATTCAACGCTACATAACTTTATACAATGCCAAAGACGTGGGCCAGGACTCACTGAAATTAAAAGCAAAGGATTCCTGCATTCCAAACTCACTACACAGCCTGACCATACAAGGAACGAACACTAGGTGGTAGCAGTTACAGGCAATCTGAGCTAGGCCCGGGCTCACTCCAAGGTCCCTTGGCTTCTAAAAAGGGGTTCCACTTGCTTTTACACTGGAACCCACCCCACCAGCAGCCAGGAGCAGAAGGCAGGGGGAATGGCTACAAATGAACTGCAGGCACAAGTCTGTCACTGGGACCTGTTTCCAAATGAAATAATTTAAAGAAAGCGCCTTTGAACTCAGACCCAGGAGGTGCCAGAAGAGTTTGGGTGGGTTGCCTAAAGGAGGTTAAGCGTTTATGGGGCACTCACCACAGAAGTCTGGTTCCCGCCACCCGATGTGCACGCCTTTTCGGGCACATGCAGCAGCATAGTTGGCCACCGCACTACACAGGCAATCCCGGCCATCAGAGCAGGAGCAAACATCATAGCGGCAGTTCTGCAGGTAGGGCAGAGGGCTGATGGCATGGTGGCAGGCCTCGAACTTGGAGGACGTCAGGAGAGCGCAAGCCTCCTCTGCAAACCTGGCTGTCGTGGAGAGAAGTGCCAGCACCGGATAAGACAAGGCCCTGCCAAAGCCCCTGGGGCCAACCACAAGGGACTCTCACAACCATATCCCACCCCTACCCCTACCCCTACTCCACTCCTACCCAGGAATAGAACCCAACTCCCTTTTCTGTTGACAGTCACTGTAAAAGCAAGTCTCTCTGGCTCTGGCTTCTGGTGCCAATTTAGTGCCCTGTGTTTGACACAGTTACAGGTAAAAATGCATTTCCCAAACACCCACTGATTGGAGACAGTGGTCAGAGCGCAGAAGCTAATGAGAGCAGAGACCCCACAGCTCTGTGTCTGCATGGGGCCACTGCAATGCACATTGCACAATAATTCAAGTCTGAGCTCCCATGCCCGTTGCTGCTCTAGACTGAGACCTCCCAGGGCCAGAAACAACACAATATTCTCTTCTTTCTCAGGATTTCATCCATGGAGAGTGTTCAATAAACAGACTTTGAAAGGAAATGAGCCAAATGTAGATATGGTCAGAACACCAATGGCCAGGCAGGGCTCGCCTTTAATCCCAGAACTTGGAAGGCAGAGGCAGGCTGATCTCTGTGAGTTCCAGGCCAGCCTGGTCTACAGAGCGAGTTCCAGGACAAGCTCCAAAGCTACACAGAGAAACCCTGTCTCAAAAAAAAAAAAACAAAAACAAAGTGCCAATGGTCAAAAGACAAGCTGGGTCAATTGTGTCTCTGCCTCCCCCAGAGTATACTGTCCCATGGAATGCCTGGACCATGGGAGACCCCAGGGCTCTTGGGCTCTCATACTCAGGCGCGGGTTCAGGCTGCAGGGGTCGCTGTGCTGCATATGCAGGTCCGGACAGTCCCCTTGAAGCTTCCAGGCGTTTCCGAAGTCCACCACCAGGGGCTCCACTAGGCCCGCAGGCGTGAGGAAGTCGTCGCCCTTGTTGCCGTTGTAATTCCCACACAAGCCACAGGTCTTCCCAGAGTAGACAGGGGACAGCTGCAGAAGACAGAAGACAGACATCCCTAGAGCAACTGTCCCCAAACCCAGTGGTGGCACCACTCGGCTAATGAGATTGTTTCAATCAAAAATTCCCCCAGGTGAAAAATAAATATTTACGACAACTAAGCTCTGCGCTGCAAGGTATATAGGGCATGGTACCAAGCCTGGGCTTGCCCTTCAGTCACGGGGCAGAGAACAGTCAGCCAGAGTCAGCTAGATCACTCCAAGAACTATATTAATTAATTATCTATAATATATTAAATATATTTATAAATATTACCTACTGTATTGTTAATTATTATATTAAAATGTATTAATGATCACCTTTAAGAGTTCCGTATATATAATATAGTCACTTTGGAAGGCACAGTGGAGGCCCAGAGAGAAAAAGGACTTGCCTAAGATCCCAGAGAGAGTGGCAGAGCTGGGAAGAGTAAGGTTCAATCTCTCAGATTCGTGTGCTTTCTCTACCCATGTCTATCAGTGGACATAAGCTAAGCAGCAATGAGAGGAAGTGGAAACTGTCCACCGCACAGGTATTGGTCACAAGTGGGCAAGGCAGACTGAGCGGAGTGAGATCCAAGCCGCCCCCCCCCCCAACTCAAGCCTGGTGTCAGGAAACAAGACCTTCCTTATAATCTCCTGCTGAGGACCCTGGGGAGGAAGCCAGCTCAGATTCCATCCCTATCACTCATTCTCTGATCAGACTTCAGGGGTGAGCCAGAGGTTTGAGTCCAAAGTGCACATTCAGGACCAAGTAGTGGGGTGGGAGCAGCCTTTTCCCGGGCAGCTGAGGCACTGCAGGTTTCTATGGTTTAGATTGGAAGCGGTAGTAGGGACCAGACCCAAAAGTCCACTCTATGGGTAATCAGTAAAACCAGGTGACAATTCTAATGTCCCAAAGCCTCATGAGTTAGGCCCGGACTCCTGTAGTCACCTCTGGGAGCCCCTTCTAGCTTCCAGCTATGACTTAACAAAGTACATACAGAAGATTCCAGACCCACAAACATGTATGCAAGTAAGACAGGTAGACAGAGTGGTGCTTCCTTGTTTGTTTTAACAAAGGCCAAGTGTCACATACTCTAGGTTCTGAGACCTTCCCTGAGTTCCCTACCTAAAACTAAACCACCCTGGCCCTTCCCGCCTCTTCCCTGCCTCACTTCTCTCCCCAGGCTTTATTCTAATAGATAATATAACAGACTTTTTGTTTTGTTTATTATCTGTCTTCCTCATTAGAATTCAACTAAACGAGGCAAGCATTTTGTCTGCCGTTTCACTGTTATACCTTCATCATCTCTAATACAGCGGTGTCTATCTTCTGTTCAGGTTGCTCTAACAAAATGCCCTAGACTGGGAGGCTTATAAACAACAGAAACCATATCATCTGAAGGCTAGGAACTAAGGTCAAACTGCAGCAGATGCAGCATCCACACAGCAGGGGCTCTGTTCATAAATGCTGGCTTCTTGCTACATAGCTCATGGCAGAAGGTGCTGGCTGGCTCATTATAAAGGCATTAATCACATTCTTAAGGGCTGGCCCTTAGTGAATTCATCCCTGCCCCAAGGCCTACCTCCTAACACCTTGAGTGAGAGTGAAGGAGTGAAGATCACAACACAGGAAGTTTACTGGGACACCCTAATATTTTTCCGAATCGAATAATAGGTGGGATGAATGAAAAACTAAGAATTACCACAAAAATAGGCTTCTTCCTGATGCCAGATAAAACAGTGAAGGCTGTCAAGCCTACCTGAACAAAGTGGCAGCAAGTGACTCCCCCACTTCTCAGTATCTTTCTCCCCTTCCCTTCTTGGACACACCAGGTACCCTCAGGCTCCCCAGAGTCCCCTTGACCACACTCACTTGCCTTACGTCACTACCATCGGCCACTCGGAGCATGTTTTTTCTCTCTGTCCCCTTGGCCTGTCTTAGGGGACAGATGGTCAGGGATTGGAAGAGAGGGCGTGCCCAGGACATTTTGAGAAACAGGTCTCAGCTCTATGACAGTGGGAACTGTCCCAGGTCCTCACAGGACTCTGCTGGGGCTGACCCTGGCCTGCAAGGTAGTCACTTGCAGGTTGACCATGTCCCTACTGCCTGGGGTGAAGGCATGCATATCACACACACATAGAAAGAGGATGAGGGCCCCCACAGTACTCCAGGCCTACCTGCCTCCATTCAGCTCCTCCCCCACGCCCCAGGGGTCAATTTGAATGCCCCCCCATACTCTCGCACTCCTCACAAAGTTACCTTTTCATAGCAGAACCAACAGTAGGATACTCCCATCATCATCAGATTTTCTCATTCTTCGTTGTAACTAAACTAATCAAACTCCACCCCAGAGAGGACCCTACAGCCCATTCTACAGATACAGGTCTAGCTTTCTCCTCTTCAGAGAGACAAGAACAGAGCAACCTGAGGTAAAGACAGGCAGCTGCCCAGGGTGGGAGGTACAGAAGTAGAAACCACACAAAGCCGGCACACCCACCCTGCACCGTAGTGGATGCTGGGAAGGTAGACTCCCAGCAAGCACTCCCTGGAAGCCTGGTGAGCAGAAGACAAGTTAGACCCAGACCCAGAGACCCAAGGTATATAACCAACTGACGCTGACACGCCCGCCCATCAAGTCACCGTGCTCCTAGTAGAGCCCGGTCTCCAGTTCTCACTAGAAGTGGGGACAAGAGGCTTTTCCTGGTCCCTGCTGCATGATTACAGCTATTTTACAAAAGAAAAACGAAGTTCATGTGGGCCTCCCTTGGAGGCTCTGCAAAGGGGGAATGAACATGGCCACATGGGAACGGAAGAACTTGCAACACCCACCACTGAGTTACAGCAAGGACCCTGGGGAGCAGGGAACCCAGGATGTAGCACAGGCTCTCCAGGCATCCTAGGTCTGCCCTAGAATGCCCTTTCTCAAAGTGTGGTCTTGCGACCCGTGAGGGTCTTTTGAGGTCCTTTCCAGGTGTCTTAGAACATTTTCAAAGCTACATGATCTTGCTCTTGTCTTTCTGCTCTCTTTCTCCTACAAAGGACAGAGTGGAATTTTCCAGAGGCCCTGTGACATGAAACATTGTAGCAGATTGATTGCAGAAGTAGATATGAGAATCCAGCTGTCTGCTATTAAATGAATCGGTAAAAAGATTTGCAGCCATGTGCAGCCATGGCATTCTTCTTACAGCCTAGTGTTGTCTCCTGATCCCTGTCTAACTTATTTTTCCAAAAGAAAATGCTTACAAATGTCTGCTGGGTAACAAGTGTTACATTGTAAATGAGTTAGTGCATGTTTTAACATCTCTGGGTTGACTTTTCTGCTGTTTAGGATTTAGTTTCTCTGTTTGTGTTGGGGTCTTTCAATGGAGCTCAGGTTGGTTGAAATACACTGTTAGCCCAGGATGGCCTCCAGCCCCTGTCTCATCCTCCTCGGCCCTATGATGTGTCACTATGCTCAGCCTTGATGTAAGCATGAGTCCCATGTCAGCAGATATGTTCTCACTAAAGATCTCAGGGACCCTCCTCAGTCATTCTTAAGAATCTAACAGCATCCTGAGGCCAGCCACTGAGGACCACGGACTAATGGGAGGACTCCAGCCAGAGAACTAGCTCTCATTGTACTATGACTGAATGTGGGCTCCTGGTGCGTCTCCATGTCCCCTGGCTGCCGCCCTTAGGAAATAGCACTAATGATTGCAATTCCTACTCTATCCACCTGCCAGGACTTTGCAAGGTCAGCAAATCTAGAAGCCCAGGGAAATTCACGTGTTACTGTCCAGTCTAATTAGAGAATCCATGCAGAGGACATGGCCCACACATGCATCAGCTCAGTGCTTAGTAGGGAATGTGGGTGATGCCCCTGCAGCCTTCTCCAGATGCTGTATGGGAGGATACAGGGTCTGAGGTGAGTGCTCCAATCTGGTTCTTCCCTTGCTCCCCACAGTGAGCGTCCAGGGAACACCCCTTGATCCAAGGTCTCACTGCAGCCAGGAAACTGGCCTGCAAATCCGCCTTGATGCCAGTCCTCCAGGGGACTGACATCCATTGTGAGATCAGCACAATACAAGGGAGAACCCCCAGAGCCAACAAGGAGCACCCAGAAAAGAGACATCAGCTTCTCACACAGAGAGAGGCCTGTTCCTTGCTCTGGGGGTGTAGACTGTGAGGAGAAAGAAATTCTTCTCCTACCACACAAAGTTTCCCAGAGCACAAGGGGTACTTTGTAAAGGTTGGGTAAGCTGTAGCTTGGGCAGGGACCTACCTTAACCAGTAGCCTCCCACGACCATCCCAGTCCATCTGCAGGTCTTCCTCATAGCTGAGACGTACAGAAGCCATCACCGTGTGCTGGATGTGGAGGCCACCTAGAAGAGGACAATAGGTTCAGGTGTGTTGTGAGTCTGTGATGTTTCAAGATATCATGGAAATGACAATTAAGGGGTGAAAGGCAGAGAGGCGTCCATGAGACTAGGGGAGGAGGGTGGGGGGGTCTTTGGAGGAATGGTGGATTCAGTGGATAGAGGTAAATAAATTTGTCTGGTCTGCCACAACCTGTCATACCCCTTATGGACATAAAAAGGCAGAAGAAACTCCAGCCTTCTAACTTCAGACCAGAGCCGGGGCTGAGGGAATCCCCTGTGCTTGATGTTTGTCAACTAGAGTCTCCTGGAAGAGAATCTCAACTGAGAGAATGCTTCCATCACATTGACCTGTAGGCATGTCTGTGACAGTCTCTTGATTGTTGCTTGATGTGGAAGCCGCAGTGCTATCTCCTGGGCAGGTGGCCCTGGGAGGTATAAGACAAGTGACTGAACACCAGCCTGGGGAGCAAGCCAGTAAACGGCCTTCCTCCTGCTCGAGGTCCTGCCTCCAGGTTCCCGCACCAGTTCCTGCCTCCCTCAGTGATGAGGGAGCTATGAGGTGGAAATGTGAAATGGAATAAACCCTTTCCTCCCAAGTTGAATTCCATCAGTTTGTTGTTTGTTTATTTTTCACCTCAGCAACAGAAAGGGTCTATGACAACCACTAAACCTAATACTTGAGCATGCTTGGGCCCCCATTGGCTTCCAGGCAGGCTGACAGTCCTCCTGGCTGACGTTCGCTGTGTGCAAAGCTGACTGCAGCAAAGTCTGCTGCTGTGGGAAGGTGGAGATGTGAGCTGCCTCGCCTTGGAGGAATACATCAGCTCCCTGGGAGTCACACTCAGCAGACATGCGCATGAATACACAGTGCGCTCTCATGCCAAGTTCAGCCGCTGTGCGCCAAGATAGAAGAGCTACGGGCTACAGGTCATGGAGGAGAGAGATCTGAAAGCCACTTAGAAGGTAAAGTGTGGGAGTCTGTGATCTACAAAGTCAGGTAATGTGACCCGGGTGAGAACATGGGACGAGAAGGTTTATCTCGTGAGGCACTTGCCCCAGGTAGCATCCTTTAAACTAACCATTCGTCAGTCACCCCGGACCCTTCAACCGGGTCAACCTCTGCTTCAGGAAGCCTTTGCTTGCATAGTCACAGTACCCAGGACACCACCTCCCCTCCCCAGCTAAATCCCCATCAGGTTCCCAGGAAAGAAGCAGGTGCCCTCAGAGGGCAGAGACAGATGTTGAGATGAACATCTCATACAGTATGGAGGAGGGGGACCTGAGCTCACCTTGCAGGAAGGGAATCTGGACATCCTGGCCATCAATGGCGACTCCTCCCCCATGTTTCAGCTTCACAAGGCTGTTGTGCAGGGCAGATAGCCGCAAGGTGACTGAGCGGGTGCAGACAGCATCCGGGTCATCGGCACACTGACAAGTGGAAATGCAGAGTGACCTTCCCACAGCCCCTGCCAGCCCAGTCCCCAGCCTCAACTCCAGAGTGTGTGGGCCTCATTGAATAGCACTCTTCCATTCTCACGGATGCTGCAAGTATGGGGTGCCCAACGTTGTGCAAGAAGGTCCTAAGGCCAAGCCATACTCACACCCTTGCCCATCCTTGCACTGTTTTTTTTTTTTTTTCAATGAACTTTAGCCCTCAGGTTTTCTTATTCCTTGGGCCTACTAAGCCAAAAAACAATCAGGGGTTCCCCCCAGGGTGGAAGTCCTATAACTGTCCCCATCCTTGCTTCGTTACCTAGAGAGTACACACCTGTACTGTGGCACTCATAAAGGAGGGGACCCTGCTGCTGCCCACCTGTCCACCCCAATCTACCTTCAGTGTCAAAGAGCAGAGGTTTACAGAGGTGCGGATTAGACCTGAGGGGCTGACCCTCCTGAGTAACAAGGCTAAGTTACCAGTGGCTAAGAAGAGGAAGGCAAACTAGGCTTGCACAAGGCGACTGAAGACTGAACGAAGATATCCATCCCTTCTGTGCTTAGGACAGATGCTCCAGCCTCTGGGACATTGCCCTCTCAACACGAGGCTCTGCAGGCCTCCTGACAGGCACCTTGGCCAAGCTCACCTGCACGGTCTCTATGACAATGGAGAAAGAGTGGTCTTGGCAGTCCCGGGCCAGCAGGTACTGGCAGATCCCACTGAAGGTGAAGTACCTGTTGTCAAAGCTCTTGAAGTGAGATTGGCCTGTGACAAGACACTCACCTGGAAGGACCCAGAAGAAGGGGTGAGAGGAGAGGCTCTGAGTTGGGAAGGCGGGTGAACATAAAAACAGTGTGGCCCTCCCCCAAGGTTCCCTGGTGTCCTTTCCCTGTGACAATCAAAACTGAGTGCTGGCAAAGAACTGTAAATGAGTTTCTGCTCTCAAACAGCAAGATGTCAGAGCTGGGCGTGGGTCGATGCCCCTTTTTACAGACAGAGCGACTAAGGAAGATGACTATGAAGCTGAATTCAGTCTACAATGGAGTCAGGACCTGAACTCGCAGCTCCCAGTTCTGAGCTCCTGCCCCTCACTTCTTTCCTGATGCGTCCCCTGCAGGGCCCCAAGCTTCCCTGCTCAGGGCCAGGTCAGCTGCAGGTGGCAGCCTGGAAGCCTGGGTAAGAGCTCTGCTCAGCAGGACAGGAGAGAACGCCTAGAAGCACAGCTCTCACTAAACTGGCCTATGGGACAGTCTTACCCCAAAAGCCAGAGGCAGAAGTGTGAAAAAGGCAGTCTGGCTCAGTGCCAATCAGAGATTCCATCCCTTCTCCTAGCCTAGCCAACAGGGAAACCAGCTCAGATGGGGGGCGGGTGGGTAGGCGAGCCGGGGCAAGGAGACTACCTGCACATGACATAGCCAGGAAGCACCCACCTTCACAAACCACATCCCAGCCCAGGCTAATACATCTGCAGATGGAGACTCTACAGCCCCCTCCTACATAGCTGTGGTTTTGCCACTCGGTCTTCCAGGGGTTCAACCATAATCTCACACGTCCTAGAAAACACCCATGCAGAAGAGGCCCTGCCATTGTTTCTACCCAGCTTGGGGAAACTCCATCCTCAAAGCCGGAAAGGGGCCCTGTGGCTAAAACAGGCATCATGCTCTCTTGCCAATCTCTATCTTAATGTTGGTGCTACCTTCTCTCATCTCCACCCTTAGAAATTGTGGAGGATTCTATAGAAACTGTGTCCCATGAAAGAGTGGCCTCTTGCTACCCACTACCACTGGCTCCACACAGCCATGGCTAGGTTCTCCATACACAGCTCCCCCGAAAGGTCCCCACAGCTCCACCTGGGCCCATCTCTAGGGCTGGTGCTGAGTCCTAACACAGCCTGGGCATCCTGTCAGGCTGCAGCAGGATTTCTGCTGCCCACATGACAAGGACAAGAAACAGAGGACCCCAGCGTCTGCCCTCTCATCAGTGTTCTCAGTAACAGGCAGACTGGACCAGGCTAACTGTACAACTTTGAATTCAGGTGTGGCTCTGCCTTAGGAATATTTGAAGGTTGGGCAAAGGCAAGTACCCTGAGTGGACAAGTCTGGCCCCCAGGACAACTGCTTGCTTCCAGGATGGTAGGATGGCCAGTGACCAAAACCAGCCTGGTGACCATGAAAGAAATAGGGAGAGCCCAGCTCACTCTCGTCATGTCTTCTCTCATCCCATGTCCTGCAAACAGGCAAGAGTGGAGTGAATCTGGCAGAAAGCTGAACAGCAACACGATGGAGCCAAGGGTCACCCCAGCCCATTGTGAAAGTCCTGGACTCCAGCGATGTCACAGGAAGGCCCTTCTTAATGAATATTTTTCTTAAGTCACCATGGTTGAACAAACAGAGCAATGTGGCCGTTTATGTCAAATGTCCTGACCTGGCTGCAGTGAAGTGGGTGGGGTTCTTCCCCCAGCCATCTCCATTCTCTCGGGAACACTCTTATCTGAGTGTGAAACCACACTTCCACTCTCTCTGACAATGCCCAGGGAGAGAGGGTCAACGAGAAAGCGCTGCAGCTATTGGAAAGGAAAACGTTCGGGCCTGGCATCTAATCCCCGCATCTGGCTTCTTTCTGACCCTGCTGATTGCTT
>NC_048601.1:21755112-21885112 GCF_003668045.3 Cricetulus griseus
GCATGGAACTCTTGGCTGTAGGCCTCGGGTACTCTGTTGACACGCTTAGCCTTTGGGCTGGGGGAAGTGAGGGGTCTGTTAATACATTCCTAAAGCATTCTCCTGGCAGCTACAAGGATGTTAGGTCAGACATAGAGGTAAGCAAAGAACGGCTATGGAGGGGTCTGAAGATTGTCCAAGAAAAACTGTAACTAGTCTCTCCTAGTTTCAATTCCCATCTCCCCACAATCACTGAGGTTGATCAGACTTGCAGAAAGGTTCAGTGTAAGGTGTGGTTCTTTCTAGAACCAACTCCTGCATGTTGTGCTCTGAGCTCCCTGCATGCATGCACCCATGCACACATGCACACACAGGAGTGTAATTTAAAACGAAGAGGGTGGTTCTATCTCCCCTAAAGATGGGTGTGTCTCTTTCATAGGTGAAGAAGCTTCATCAGAATTTAGGGGTTTGTTGTCTCTGCTTCATTGAGGTCTAACATGTCACCATTATTCCCATTATAGAGAATGGGATCCTGTTATTTCCCAGCCAAGCTCTTCAGTTTCAGAACAGACATCAGGACACCGGAAGTTCAATGTGTTAACTCAGTCAATTACAGACTGAAGCTAGATTTAAACAACACTGGGCCCGATTCCCTTTACGGCACACACAGACATTTTCAGGTTACTTATGGAGTTCAGGGTGGGTGAGTGCAGGACCCACCTTTCCCACCTGGCTTTGGAAGTCACAAGGAGTCCACTGTATGCTACACTGGCTGTGGGGACCAGAGTCCAAGCCATATTCAAGGGAAGAGACAACAGAAAGCCCATGTCTCAAAGGAAGAGTTTCAGGGCATGTTTAAAAGTCACCTCAAGGCCGGTGAGTGGGTTCAGTGGATAAAGGCGCTTGCTTCACAAGCTTCATGGCCTAGCTCTGAAAGACCATCATCTGGGCACTGTGCCACAAACACAATCTCTTTCTCAAGCATAGACCTATAATCTCAGTTGAGGCTGAGGCAGGTGGATTGCAAATTTAAGGCCTACCCAAGAACCTTAGTGTGGCACTGTCTCAAATAAAAGAGGCCTAGGGGAAGTAAGGACAGCTTTACCAGTGGGTAAAGCGCTTGTCCTACAAGACTTTGAATCGGAATTTAATTCCCAGAAACCATTAAACATGGAAGGAGAAAGCTGACACAACAGAGTTGTCTTCAGACCTACACATAAACACTGTGGCACAGGTATGGCCTGTCAATTGTACACACACACACACACACACACACACACACACACACACACACACACACACACACTAAAGTGTTAAAAAATGCACTAGGGAAATAGCTCAGTGGGACAGCACTTATCTAACATGTTTAAAATTCTGAGTTCATCTGAACTCAGATCATTAAAGGTGGTGGTGCACACCTTTAATCCCAGCACTTAGGAGGCAGAGGCAGATGTATGTTTGTGAGTTCCAGTCCAGCCTGGTCTACTAAGTGAATTCCAGTACAGCCAAAGCTATACAAAGAAACCCTGTCTCGAAAAACTAAACCAAAAACCAAAGAAACAAAACAACAATAACAATAACAAAACCCTGTAGGTTCAACCCACAGTACAACTCTCCCCAAAACAAAACAAAACAAACAACCCCCCAAAAAACAACTACAACAAAAAAACAACCAAAACCTGAGTATGTGAATTCAAGGCCAGCTTGGGCTACATAGTGAGTTTCAGGACATCTTCTGCTACAGAGTCTCAAGAAAAGGAATAAAAAACTGCTGGGTGTGGTGGCACACACCTGTATCCCAACATTCAAGAGGCTGAGATGGGAGAATTTGAAGCTAACGTGGCCTACAAAGTGGGATCCTGTCTCAAAACAACAACAAATCCTCCAACAGAAATCAACCCCCCAGCCAAAATAACTAACTAACTAAATAGTAGCTACATATGTGATCTTCCTTTGTGCACTCGAAAGAAAAAAGTTGCCAGCAAAAAAAGACATAGCAATTTGCTCAATTTTGGAAGTAAGCCAAATGGTTACTTCTCCAGAAGATAAATTGAAAAACTAATCTCATATAGACAGAGAAATAAAAACCAGTGTGTTATCATTGAACTTTCATAGTTTTCTTGCCCTTTTTTATCCACTAGAAAGCAAGTTTCTTTTCTTCTTAAAAATTTATTTAGTTTTTTTGAGACTGGATCTCCCTGTGTAGTTCATGCTGGGTCCATGCTCTTTCTTGCCTCCACAATTTTGGAATTACCGGCATGCTGTTACACCTGGCTTAGAAGGTGAGTTTCTCCAGAGTGTGGGGACTCTTATTTGTGTTTGGATCCTCACTATGGAGTAAACATGCAGTGTGTGCTTATCCATCTGCTGGAGCTCAGGAGACCAAAGTATGAGAGCTGCGAGTTCAAGGCCAGCCTGACAACTTCAAGAAAATCTGTCCAAAAAACAACAAAGCTGCTGAGGTGGGGGTAGGGGGCTGAAGAGATGACTCTGCAGTTAGGGGCACTCTCTATTCTTGCAGAGGCCCTGAATTCAGTTCCCAGCACTCAGGTCAGGCAGCTCACAACTGCCTATAACTCCAGCTCTGGTGTTAGACCCCCCGGAAACTAAGGTATCCCGGGTCCCAGGCCACGACCTCGGTCACCCCAATCACCAGGCAGATTTGAGAGCTTGATGCAAACTGCATGAGGCTTTATTGTAATTTAATGAGCTAACCTCATGTTAGCTTGGGTCTTTCACCCACCCGCCAAGGCGGATGGCTCCCAAAAGACAGCTTGAACTCGCTGCTGCATACTGATCTTGTAGGGCAGCGTAAGGGGAGTGTCTAGTGGTACACACAGGCTCATTATTGGTGTGCTTCCAGGCTTGGAGGGCTTGCCCTGTGTTGAATGGTCAACTGGTTGTTATGGCCCATAGGCCCTCCCAGGGTGGTTGCTATGCTCTCTGTGTCATTGCTGTGCACTTGACCATAAAGCACACTCAGAGTCGTAAAGCATAGTGCCACCAGCTAACTTCTGATTGGTTCCTTGTCACGAGGCAGGCATCTGACTTTCTAGTGTCTAGGACAAGGTCATAGAAGCACGTGTTCGGCCATTATGGCTGCCAAAAGGGAAGCTGGTCCCTTCATTCCCCCATTTTCTTTTTTGGAAATTCCAATCATTGAATTGCTGTCTCTCTAGCATCCCCATCAGGGAGTGATAGATATTGGCATCCCCATGCAAGGGAGTCGAGTCCCTCCTGACTTAGCATTTGAACCAGGGAAAATGGGCAGTGAAATTCTTTTCCAAACTGCTTCCTGCTGACTTTGGGACGAAGTTAGGGACCCCAGAAGGTTGAAATGCTAGTCAAAAGCAAAAAGGAATTTAGGCAATGGGGAATCCATCAGGGGCTTTTGGCAGACTCTGTTGCAGAGACAGGGGGTGTCCACATCAGCTGGACTGGTTCATATCCACAGCAAGTCCAGGGCTCGCAGTCTACTTAGAACAGCCTGTAGTCAGCAACTGATACTCAGATGTCTGCCAGAAGCAGAAACCTGTTTAAGACATGTTTAAACTAGGAACAGAGGTTAAAACTTATTTATTGAAGCCCATAGTGCAGAAAAAACAGATATCTGGATATCTGTTCAAACAGCAGAAACATATTTATAACTTTGAGTCCTAGCAAAAACTACAGATTTGGGCTATAAGCATGTACATTTTTCTTCTGTCCAGAGAGCCAGGTATGGACTGGACAGAGGTGCCTTTGGCCTGATGAAAAGCCCTTTAAGTTTGTATTTAGATGACAACCAAAATAAACTTAAAAACTTTGAGCTTGTGCCTGAACAGTAGATAGTCACTATTTTATCATCTAACATACTGACTAGTCTATAGTGGATCTGACTGCCTGATGCTGTCAAGCTGACAACCAGTAATATTTCAGAGATCTGAGAAGGGTATATTTTATCCGAATCTACTAAAAAGTGATAGAAGCCAGTTAGAAGCCAGTCCATATACAGTTAGCCATACCCAAGTTTCTCCATTACCTCTGGAGGCAGCTGTCTCAAAGAACAGCAATCTTCGCCAGGCCTATAAGGTGAGAGGTTTTTTTTTTCCTCTCTGTGGAAGAGGGACATGGAAAAGACTGATCTTGTTTTGTGTATACAAAGGGGGTACAATCAATTTTCCAGTGTCCAGCAGCTTTGTCCACAGTCTTGGCCAGGTTCTGGCAGGCGGCAGGTATCACATCTGAGCATCACGCTCACTGTCCAGCTGCAGGAACTGGGGTGCCTCGTAATCTTCTTTGGAGACTTTGGGTCACTGTCAGGATCTGGCAGTCTGTCTGACATTATAAACTTTAAAGATAACAATTTAAATGCCATATTCTGAAGATCTCTGAAACATTAGAGGTCTGTTTGTCTGTTTTTGTCACTTGCCTTAAGCACACAAGAAGCATACAGTTGGCTAGGTAAGGTCTTATTTCTGTAATTAATTTTTAGCCTGACTGTAGCTGGTTTTAACTTAGTAAAATATTTGAAACTTAGCACAGCTGAATTTAAAAATGCATAGAGCTACCTTATATTCCTTAAACAGTAGCTACATGTACATATTTGGAGCTTGTCCTGGAATTCGATCTGCCGGACCGGGCAGGCCTTGAACTCATAAAGATCCATCTGCCTCTTCCTCCAGAGTGCTGGGATTAAAGGCGTGTGCCACCTACACCCTGAGCTTAAAGGTGTGTGCTACCAACATCCTAAACTTAACTTCTAAAAACATGAACTGTAACATCTTATAATAGATTAGCATCTTTCACAAAACAAGAACTTTACATTGTCAGGCTTTGCTTAAAAATAATTCTAAATTGAAGCTCTTTAAGTACAAACATTAATAAAAACAAACATTTAAAAAAACTGGTTTTAAAAAGAAATTTAAATTCCCTTAATGTCTTCTGTAATATATAGAAGCATTAACATTTTAAATCTTAACTGAAAAACTTGTTTCTAAGATGGTACCTCTAATTCCCATGCGGTCACTTTTAGTCAAGATGGCGGTTTAAGTATCCTTTTTTAACTTTAGCAAAATGGCTACCAGTCAGCCATGTGACCAGTTTGCCATGTGGTTGGCTACCAGGAAACAGAACATTTTAAAACAAGTATACATAAATTATATGAGAAATAAACAGGACTTTTAAAAACAGAATTAGCTTAATAAGGTTAAAATTTTAACTTATATTACCATTTTTAAAATTTACTATTTGTAGACATGAGAAACCATAACAGTTTACAGTTTATATTTTTCTCTGACTTGTAACAACCTTTTCTCTGACCTTCTACGACTTGCTTTAGCTCTCTATAACCTTTTAGTTCATTCCTCTGACTTTCTTAGACATTCTTAGGCAAATTTCCCTTTTCCTTTCTCTCTTACATTTTTTTTTTCATTTTTTAGTCAACATAAAAATTTTATCAAAGTCCCTTTTACAGTTCTTAATAACTTTAAGGCCTTTTTTCTTTTTTCTTTTCTTTTCTTTTTTTTTTTTTTTTAAGAAGTCCGGATCAGACCAGATAAGTTCATACATCCTAGCTCCATGTGCTCAAGGCAGAGAGACCTGAAGTGGGGGTGCTGCTGGTAACCCCAGACCCTCGGCCAATGCAGGGGTGGGAAAAAGACCCCCGAGGCCCTCCTGCATACCATGTGTGTGGAGCACAGAAAGATGGGTAGCCAGGCAGATGGCGGCCTTGCAGCCATGTTCCCTTAGAGCAGGGAAACACCCGTGACGGCAGCTGGGGCAGAAACAGCCCCACTTGGCATGCCTCACAGACCCGAAGGTGGGGATAGAAAGGGGGTGGTGTGGTGGATCCTGAATTGAAAACCAATGATGACAACACAGAATAGACAGGAAAGAACAGACGCCAACCCAATCTGCTGGCACCGCTTATAAGGCAATGGCGCCGGGAAGACGGGCGGCAGAACGCGGTGGCTAAATCACCGCCAACTGAGGAGGATCCAAGTCCTTGGCCTCCGTTCGTACCTCCTGGGTGTCCTCAGAGAAGCAGTCTGTCCTCCAGGCATCTGCCGATCACAGTTGAGGTGGCGCCACGTGCTCAGAGCATCAAGAAAAGACCCCCTGACCCATGCATGCCATGTGCGTGGGCAGTAGGGACAGAAAGAGATGCTTAACAAACACAAAACACAAATATGAAACGTGGACAGACATTAGACAGCACAAACCGCGGCAAAGAAATGGTGCCCCAAACCAAAATTACAAACAACCCTTGGACTTTCGTCCAGGAACCAAGGGTTCCAGAAATACGTCTATTTCTGGGCCCGCAAGTCTGCTTACCCTATGGTTCAATTCAAACAACCCTCGTACTTTCGTCCAGGGCAGGACTTCAGGGTCTCGAAACACGTCTATTTCCCCCTGAGGTCCGAATACAAATTCCAAATACCAGTACAAATTCAAGTCATGGCACCAAACCAACAAAAGAGCAAGAGACATAACAAGCAAACATCTACATTGAACATGCAAGTTGCGAGCTCGAATCATCTTACCTCCAAGATCGAATCCACTCAGGTGAGGGGTGGTCGCAAATCCCAGACGAGCCCCCAAATGTTAGGACCCCCCCCCGAAAACTCAAGTATCCGGGTCCCAGGCCACGACTGCGGTCACCCCAATCACCAGGCAGATTCGAGAGCTTGATGCAAACTGCACGAGGCTTTATTGTAATTTAACGAGCTAACCCCATGTTAGCTCGGGTCTTTCACCCACCCGCCATGGCGGATGGCTCGCAAAAGACGGCTCCTAGGGCCTCCCAAGAGATCTTATAGGACAGCGTAAGGGGAGTGTCTAGGGGTACGCACAGGCTTACGATTGGTGTGCCTCCAGGCTTGGAGGGCTTGCCCTGTGTTGATTGGTCAACTGGTTGTTATGGCCCATAGGCCCTCCCAGGGTGGTTGCTATGCTCTCTGTGTCATTGCTGTGCGCTTGTCCGTAAAGCACACCCAGGGTCGTAAAGCATAGCGCCACCAGCTAACTTCTGATTGGTTCCTTGTCATGAGGCAGGCATCTGACTTTCTAGTGTCTAGGACAAGGTCATAGAAGCACGTGTTCGGCCGTTATGGCTGCCAAAAGGGAAGCTGGTTCCTTCAGTAAAACCCCCGGTCACAAGGGCTGCAAGCAGCAGCTAAGATGTTCTTTAAATTTTTTTAAAAACATGTTTTCATTTTCAACACTAGATGGCTACCTAGGGGCAGGAATACGCTAGGGGAGGTGGGGCAAGTACTGGGAGCTTCAGGATCTGTGGGTGGGGAAATGAAAATGAACAAACCCTGGCACTTTCACTGCAAAGGGACAGGGACATATTTCCCTGTTGTCCTCGCTCTCAGAGTAAGAGAACCCTTGCCTCTCAAGTGGGTGGGGTGGAGAGGGGGTGGCTGCAGTGCTTACCCGTGGAGCTCAGAGGCCTAGGAAGGCCTCACATTTTGAAACAGCCATTGTTGGCCCGGGGTGGTCCTCCCCGTGGGAGCTCTGTGCCTGGGACTTCGCCATTCCTCTCTTTCCCATGTGAAGACCCTTCAAGTGGTTCTTGTATGCGGCTTGGTCTCAGTTCTTGGCCGCTGCCTGGAACGTGGGCAGGAATATTCCCGCTCTTCACTTCTGGGCTTTCCCTGAACTTTGAGCACCTAAGCACCAGCAGACCCAGGCCCGCCATCCCTCCCCACACTGGCTGTACAGGATCTCGTCATCACCGAGGGGGCACTAACAGCTTAATGGGCTGCAGCTGTTGGAGAGATGGACAGGGGACTTCTGGGCTTTCGTGGGGTTCTGTGGTACAGTGGGCTCAGCTTTGGACTTGTCTGGAGTGGTCCGTACTTCAGGCTTGGCAGCAGGCTTAGAGATATAGTGCCCTGCTATTTCTTCACAGGAATATTCTTCCTGGGATGATGTCCAGTAGCCAAAGGACAGTGTACTAATGGGGGACCCATTTCTGTTTAAATATGAAGAGATTCCTGCCAGGTTCAGATAAGGGGCCAGGATGGGACTACTTAAAACATTTATTTATTTATGTTTTGAGACAGGGTTTCTCTGTGTAGCTTTAAAGCCTGTCCTGGAACCTCGCTCTGGAGACCAGGCTGGCCTTGAACTCACAGAGATGCGCCTGCCTCTGCCTCCCGAGTGCTGGGATTAAAGGCGAGAGCCACCTGGCTAATTTTCTTTTTAGACAAGGTCTTACTATATAGCCAACTTCCCAAGCTGAGCCATCTTGCTTCCCATTGCCTTTAGACAACGACTTCCCCTTACTTGGGATGACTCTCTATATTTGTGACTCACACAGATAGAGGGCTGGACTTTGTGAGTTTAGCTTTCCCCCTCCTATCAACCCTGGGGCTGGACTTTGTGAGTTTAGCTTTCCCCCTCCTATCAACCCCTCCCCGCTTTTAAAATAAACCACCTGACTTCGCCGAAAGCTCTGAAACACACCCTTTGGCTGAAAGAGAGAATTAGGCAATCTCAGAATTCCCCACTGCTCTTTTCTCAGGAGAGCTCTGCATAGCGGGATCTCTCAGTCCAGGGAGGCCGACACAGTTCTTGTTTGAAAAGCAGAGGGAGCTCTAAGATCGAGGCTGAGTCGCCCTGTCCTATGTTGTGGTCTCCCAGCCCCCTCTGTTTTGGAACAGGGAATTTTGGACATGCACACTCGGGTAGGGAATCTTAGGAGCAGTCAGGACAGGGAGGTTAGGCGGAGGTTCCTGCAGAGGCTGACTCCTCTGGAGCGGCAGGGTCTTCCCAGCATGGCCAGTGGCAGGAGAGGAGACTGACCTACTTGTTCCCATCAGCTCCTGAAGGTAACAACTTTAAAAAGCAAACCTTGGAGAGCAAAGCTTTGATGGAGGAGCAGGGAAGGACAGGGAACCGCCGTGTAGAGCAAGGCTTGGAGCATGGGGGCAAAGATGGAGGGCTGGAAGGATCTCAGAATGTAGCTGGGTTCTCATATGCTGAACCCCATCCCAGCTTCGTCTTCCCACACAGCAGTGTTTTCACGGGTAAAGGCAATTTGTGAGAGACTTTTCTGGGAACTAGGGGAAGACACTTTGCCTTTTAAAAAGGACGAAACAAACCAACTTCAGAGAATTAAAATAAGCCATATTCTCTTGTCCCAACGTTTCTCAGTCAGCTGTCCTTTTCTCCCTTACTGGTGCCACCCTGTCATAGCAGGGGCAACACTTTCCTTCTGATTAGGCTTCCTCCCAAGGTCCCTTCCTGTCCCTTTGGAAAGCAGCTCTTTCCTCCCTCAGTGGCCACCGCAGAAGCACCTGCAATGAGCATGTCACAGAGGCTGGCTTGAACGGTGGTGGTGGTGGGGGGTGTTCTGAAAGAGGCTGGGAACTGTCCCAGGTGGGTGTGCAGGATGGACAGACCTGAGTGGAAATACAGAATCACTGATGCAAGGTGGAGGGCAACACAAAGGATGGGACAGGCTCTTCATTCATTTGCAGAACAACTGGTAGATGGCTCTGGGCAGCAAAGAGGAAGAGGGCTAAGACGAGCTGGTCTAGGAAGTCAGTTGAAATCGCCTGACCTGGGAGGGTGTGACAGGCCAGGTAGTGATGGTTACTGACAGGAACTCATCTGTCTGGTATTCTTCCAAAGGTGACACTGAGTCCTGGGTGGCCCCTCACCACCAAAGCAGGTGCCTGTATTTGCTGGATAAAGACAGCCAGGCCACGCGCCCTTCAGTTTCAAGGTCAGAGGTCCAGAGAACCAGAGAGCCATGGGCAAATCACCAGAGGCATGGTAAGTGGTCAGGTACCTACAGAAATGTGCATGAACGCCAACCCCACTTGCTTTCGCTCTTCCATATTTTTGAGGCAGGGTCTTACTTGATAGCTCAGGCTACTATGGGACTCGCCATCCTTCCTCTGCCCCCAGAGTGTGGGCCTTACACACACGGTTACCGCGTGTGCCTTCCCGTTTTCTCAAGGGAGGGCTCAGATCTGAAGCCTGAGTGATAACTTTTATATATTTATTCCGAGATTAGTCTATACCATGTCGCATCAGCTGCCTTTTCCTTTCCCCGTTGGCTTCCTGCTGACAGATGCCAGAGTTGTGCATGAAGCCATTGGTGCCCGAATTCCCCACTTTTCTCTGTGCTTCCCCCGCCCTTCCAGGTGCATTGTCTTGTTTTCTGTTTTGGCATCATTTTCTGCCGAGCCTACCATGCATGGGGAGATCCTGTCCCCTAACTATCCTCAGGCGTACCCCAATGAGATCGAGAAAACGTGGGACATAGAAGTCCCAGAAGGGTTTGGGATTCGCCTCTACTTCACCCATCTGGACATGGAGCTGTCAGAGAACTGCGAATATGACTCGGTGCAGGTATATTGCAAGCATATGAGGAAGAGAGATGGGAGGGTAGACAGGTCGGGAGGGATGAGGAGGATGTTGGGGAACAGTGTGGTGTCAAGCTGTCCTATGGGTTGGGGGCATGGCTCAGTGGGAGAGCACTTCTCTTGTATGTACAAGTTCCTGGGTCTGATACACAGAACTGGGGGTGGGGTGGGGGGGTTGACACAGAGATCGGAAGTAAAGATTCTATTCTCTCTGTCTATTTTTTACTTCTAAATTTGACTCTTCTCTTAGATAATCTCAGGAGGCGTCGAGGAAGGGAGACTCTGTGGGCAGAGGACCAGCAAGAATGCCAACTCCCCCATTGTGGAAGAGTTTCAAATGCCATACAATAAACTCCAGGTGATCTTTAGGTCAGACTTCTCCAACGAAGAGCGGTTTACTGGCTTTGCTGCATATTACGCTGCCGTAGGTAAGACATCACTCTTAGGATATGATATGTCTCTTTCCTCCAGCAATGAATTAGTTGCCTACAGATTGTCAGGGAGGGGTGGGGCCTCATGAGTCCCTCCCCACTCCATGACAGGGTATTCACAGGCATGGTCTTGTGCAGGTAATAATAGCTTCGGTGAGTCTAAGTGCAATGGCCCTGTCATGCCTGCCGGACAGCGTCTAACAACACTTCCATCCCTTCCTCTGGCTCTTACATTCTTTCTGCCCCCTATTCCCCGATGTTCTCTGAGCAGTAGAGTCTTCCTTCCTTCCTTCCTTCCTTCCTTCCTTCCTTCCTTCCTTCCTTCCTTCCTTCCTTCCTTCCCTCCTTCCCTCTCTTCCTCCCTCCCTCCTTTCCTTCTTTCTTCTCTCTCTCTCTTTACACTGTAGCCCAGGCTGACCTTGAACCTCATGTCAGTCCTCTGCTTCAGCCACCTGAATACTGGCATTACATGCCTGAGCAAACATGCCTAGCTTTGAGAGTATTTAAGTAACGAGCCTTTTCCTCATCCTTATAGGTTTGGCCTTAACGTCATTCTTCCTTCTAGGTCTTTGTCTTTGACCTTGTATTTTCTCTCCTTTTTTTGCAGATATAAATGAATGCACAGATTTTACAGATGTCCCTTGCAGCCACTTCTGCAATAATTTCATTGGTGGTTACTTCTGCTCCTGTCCCCCAGAATACTTCCTCCACGATGACATGAGGAACTGCGGAGGTGAGCCTGGCATCAAGAGGTCTTCATGGTCCCTAGGATCTGGAATGGATTGCAGGCTTAGTCCATCCTTCCAGTTACGAACGGGCGTTCCCTTCAAACGGCTCCTGATTTTCTCTATCCATAAACTGGGTGGGGTGGGAAGATAAGGTGCATTAGCTTTACATTGCTATGAAAGGTGAGATAAACCAAATGATGGAAGGTAAACATTTTGGTTCACGGTTTGAGAAGTTTCAGTCCCTGGTCAGTTGGATCCATTGTTCTGGGGTCTGTGGTATGGCAGAGCATCATATAAGGGCGCCATGTGGTAGAGCAAAGCGGCTCACCTCAAGGCATCTGGGAAGCCAAGAGGAAGGGGCAAGGGTACCAGTTTCCTTTCCAAAGTGGTATCCCAGTGACCTAACTTTCTCCTGTTAGGCCCTACCTTCTGAAGAATCCATCATCTCACAATAGTGTCACAGGCCAGTGACTGAGCCTTAGGATGTATTGCTCTGGGAGATATTTAAGATCCAAAACACAACACAAGGCTTCAGGGTAAAGTTAGCTAAATGGAAAAGAGAGACTGCCTGAGGCTATTCACAACTATGGAAAGTTCCATGACAAGCAGAGAGACACTGCATAGCCACTGACTAGCTCTACTCATAAGCACTTTGGCTAATTGTCCCTTGGAGGCTTCATTCAGGGAACAGATCTCTGGCTAATCCAAACAGAGGACTCTGAGCTTATGGCAAGAGAAATAGAAGAGGGCAGGGACTTCTTGTTTGTCCCTATATTTGACTGGTCCTTTCTCCTTTTTCTCCTATAGTCAATTGTAGTGGGAATGTATTCACTGCCCTGATTGGGGAGATTTCAAGCCCCAATTATCCCAGTCCATACCCCGAGAACTCAAGGTGTGAATACCAGATTTTGCTGGAGGAGGGGTTCCAAGTGGTGGTGACTATCCGGAGAGAAGATTTTGATGTGGAACCAGCTGACTCGGAGGGGAACTGCCAGGACAGTTTACTCGTGCGTAGATGATGAATTTGGCTCCCGCCCCAACTCATTTAGATTGCTGAGACTTCTCTTGCAGCCTCCTTCTCCATGGTTCTGGGCATGAATCTGGGGCCTTCACACGTTAGGCAAACGCCCTACCACAGACCTAAATCTTCTTAGTTCACCTCTTCTCTCTCTCTCTCTCTCTCTCTCTCTCTCTCTCTCTCTCTCTCTCTCTCATCTTCATCCTTATCCTGCTCCTTCCCCAAGGCAAGTTTGTTTTGGTTTTTGGTTTTGGATTTTTGAGACAGGGTTTCTCTGTGTAGCCCTGCTGCCCTGGATCTCACTCTGTAGATCAGGCTAGCCTTGAACCCAGAGATTCACCCACATCTGTCTCCCAAGCACTAGGATCAAAGGTAAGTGCCACCACCTCCCAGTTTAAGGCAGGGTTTTATGTAGCCCAGGCTGGCTTCAAAAAACCCTTCTACCTCAGCCTCTTGAGTGCTAGGATTGCAGATGTTAGCTACCACACCAGTGAGAGGTTTCTCCTCCTTCTTTTCATTTTTCTTTCCTCCTCTCCCTCTTATTCCTTCCTGAACTGGGGACTGAACCTTCGGCCTCATGCATGCTAGACAAGTGCTCTACTACTGACTTACATTTATAGCCCTTTTCTATATTTTTTCCTTTTCAAAAAAATTTTGGCACAGATTCTCATTACATTGCTCAGTCTGACCTTAACTTGTAATCCTCCTGTCCCAGTCTTCCCGGTAGCTGTGATAACATCAGGTTCAGTTTTTGAAATTAAAATTATCTCCCCTCCACCTATCCTTTTGTTTGCTTGTTTCTTATTTTATATTGCGCCAATCTTATTTTCATAGCTCCCATTTGATTCTGTCCTTTAGATTTTTCTCCTGATTTTATATATGTTTCTTTTCAGTTTGCTGCAAAAAATCAACTATTTGGTCCTTACTGTGGCAATGGGTTCCCTGGGCCACTAACTATTGAAACCCACAGTAACACTCTTGACATTGTCTTTCAAACGGACCTAACAGAGCAAAGAAAAGGCTGGAAGCTTCGTTACCATGGAGACCGTGAGTAACTAAAAGTGCCTTTTTGATTGGTGTTACTAAATTCTTTGGACGTACAGAATCAAAACAAATAGACTGTTGTTTGGTTAGTAATCTTTTAACTACTCTTTTAAATGCAGACACCAGGGAGAGGACAGCTAATTAGTGGCATCTCATTCATTTACACATCTGCCTCATTAAAACAGTAGACATTAGAACTGAGGACAAGGGAAGATTGTAGGAAGCACGAGAATGGGGCAGGGGAGACAGGTCAGTGTGCAAGAGCATTTGCTGGGCAATCACGAGGCTCTGAGTTTGGGTCCTTGTATCACATCAGAATCTAAGCATAACCAGGTGCATTTGTAACTCCGTGTTTGGGAGTGGATGGGCAGAGAAAGGGGAATCACCAAGTCTTGGTGGTCAGTTAGCCTAGGCAGAAATGGTAAGCTCCAGGTATGGTGAGATACCCATCTCAAGAGGGTAAGGCAGAAAGTGATTGACAGAGCAGGCACCAGGGTTCCTCCACCAGCCTCTGCATTGGTATGTCAGACCCTCTCCCCATTCACAGAAAGTGTGAGAATGTCTGGGGATGGTATTATGCAGCTATAATTCCAGCACTGGAGAAGGAGAGGCAGGAGAATTACTGCAAGTCTGAGACCAGCCTGGGCTACGTAGCAAGTTCCAGTCTAGCCTAGGCTCAAAAAAAAAATGTGGGAATTATGTAAACTAGCACGGTTTCCAACTGTTTAGTAAAATCTCATTTCTTCCCCCCCCACCCCCCAAGCAATCCCTTGTCCCAAGGAAATCACTGCCAATTCTGTTTGGGTGCCTGAAAAGGCAAAATATGTGTTTAAAGATGTGGTGAAGATATCCTGTGTGGACGGATTTGAAGTTGTAGAGGTAAAGTACTGTTTGGACTTCTCCCTAGTCTCTGGTTCCAGATCAGATACCTGAGCCTGTGAGGTTGTTGCTGCCTGACCAAGACATTAACACCTCAACCATAGATGGAGTGGCTCAAGGTTGTCCATCCTGTGAGGTCTGGAGCTCCTGGGCCATCTTGCTCTCTCCACCCTCAGTTTTCCTGGGGAAGGGCGCTGAAAGGTTGGGGTAGAGCTGTAATGATTCAGGCATTATGCTGGTCTGCCTGTCACCTGGCAGAATGCACTCAGGCAGTACCCTGGTCAGCCCAGGGTTCTATGATTGCATAGTCTGCATGCAGGTGCAAAGGACCCCTTTAAAAGAAAGACCCCTGCCTACTTATCTATCCTGCTGTTCCCCTGGGGCAGACAGGACTTTTCCTGTCTCCCTCTTCTCTTCTGTCCTTTCAGTGTTTATGTGTCTCTTTACATTCCCCTGCCCCCTGTCAATCTGGTCATCCATGGATTCGGCCAAGGTCCCTTCACGCTTTACATAACAAAAGCAGTCTTCCAGCCTCAGCTCCTGGGTGCTCAGGGTTACTCTTCTGAAGATGCTCTAGCCTCTTTTGATGAGGACTTTTCATTGATCCAAGGCCAGAGATCAATTTCATTATTGGATTTGATTTGCCATATGCTTTTATAAATTAATGTTGACATCTGTTTTCTTCAGGGAAATGTTGGCTCAGCATTCTTCTATTCTACTTGTCAAAGCAATGGACAGTGGAGTAATTCCAGACTACAATGTCAGCGTAGGTGTCTCTTTCCCCTCCCAAAGGGAACTGGATAATAGACACGTCAGAATTCACATGCATGGTTTCCTTTTAGACTTGAGAGAGAATGAATGACTTGTGGTTTTTAAAGGAAAGCCTGCTATGGAGCACTGTCTAGCCCTTGTCTAGTCCTAGGCCAGTTAGACTGACGTGTTTCTTCTAAAAAGGGGGGCAATGGAGTATGTGGTGGACTGCTCTAAGGGAGGTATTCTGGGCTCACACAGGAGCCTCTGCCAACCAGAGAACTAGGTTCCTCCTTGAAAGATGGCCGCTTTCAAGGGCCATCTAGATTGTCAGGTCTCAGTTAGCTGGAGAGCTGGGTTAGAGAAGATGCCACAAAAGAGTTGGTATTGGAAGACTCATCATGGGCATGGTCATGGATGTGGCTAAGGAAGAGTAAGGATCAAATGGATCCCTAACTCTTTCTGGGGGGAACTGACTGTCCTGACTATCCATTTCCCTGCTGCCTCTTGTAGCTGTGGACTGTGGTATTCCGGAACCCATTCAGAATGGTAAAGTTGACGATCCAGAAAACACTGTGTTTGGCTCTGTCATCCAGTACTCGTGCGAGGAGCCATATTACTACATGGAACATGAAGAACACGGCGGTAGGTTTCTTCTACTAGAAGAAGAGAGAGGGAGGGGTGTGAACGAGTTGGAGAGTGATTACCACTATCTCTCTGGTTGGAGAGTTTGTGCACAAGTGACTAAGAGCACACATTGTCATCCTTTTCACTTAGTCTAACGACACCGTCGGCATGCGGGGTGGGCTATGTTCTCAGGGATCATTCATGGGGATCATAGAGGTCACTTGCTTAATATCACAGCTGCAGCAGGAATTCCTTCTTCATGTGGTTATCTGACTTTGGACCAGTTGTTTCATATGAAATCCACAGGAGGGCAGGCATGGTGATGGAGGTTTGTAATCTTAGCATTTGAAAGGTCGGAGTTGTTCAAGTGAGCCTGGCCTATTCCCCTCTCCTTCCTCCTTCCTCCTCTTCCTCCCCATTTCCTTAATTTTTTATTTGAAATAGAGTTTCCCATAGCCCAGGGTGGCTTTGCCTTTTCTATGTAGCAAAGGCTGGCCTAGATCTATCTTCCTGCTTCTACCTCCTAAATGCCAGGATTTCAGGCCAGTGCCATCGTTCCTGGGTGAAGTTTCTTTTCTAGCTGGTTTGATATGGTTCCCTCTTCAAAGTCCAGAGGAGCTGAAGTTTTGCATAAACTTGAGAACGGAAGAGAGGTGTGTTGAGTGTGACATGTGTCCCTTGTGTTCTTCCAGGGGAGTATCGCTGCGCTGCTAATGGGAGCTGGGTGAATGACGAACTGGGCATAGAGCTCCCAAAATGTGTTCCAGGTAATCTGGGCTGTGGTGTGGGTGGAAACCATAGCTGTACATACTGGGAGCAGGTATCACATAAAATAGCTATAACCCTCCCAGGAAAGGACTTAATCCTGGCATCCCAGAGTTCAGCACAGTGGAGTGGCAGTAACCCTGGGCTGTGGAATTCCTTCAACTGTATCAGCTCAGGCTGACTTGAAGGGAAATAGGAAAGTCTGCCAACATCAACAGTTGGCGCCACATTAGGCATTAGGGGAATCCAGAACAAACCACACTAGCAGATCTGGGCCTGGTGGTGTGCACCTGTAATCCCAGCACTCTGGATGCTGATAGGATCGTGAGACCAATGTGAACTACACAGTGAGACACTCCCCACATCCTCTAGATAAGGGCTTCATCTGAATATCATTTGGAGGTAGAAAGCTTGCTTCCACAGTTTGTGTGAGGTTAAAAGTTTCCCAGCATGAGCTTCTTGTTGGGTCTCTGGCCTCATGTGCCTCAGAGACTGTGAGTCAAGCTGTGGACAGTGTAAAACACTAGTTCATCTGGGTTCAGTTGTTCACATAAGCCTCCTGTCAATCTTGACCCTAAGCCTGCTTGACGCTGGCAAAGGAGAAGTGTTAAGTGAGGCATGGTGTCTTAGGCTTTCTATTGCTGTGAAGAGACACCGTGGCCATGGCAACTCCCTTCCCCCCCTCTTTGTTTTTTTGAGACAGGTTTCTCTGTGTAGCTTTGGAGCCTATCCTGGCACTCGCTCTGGAGACCAGGCTGGCCTCCAACTCACAGAGATCTGCCTGCCTCTGCCTCCCGAGTGCTGGGATTAAAGGTGTGTGCCACCAATGCCCAGCCCACAGCAACTCTTATAAAGGAAAACATTTAATTGGGGTGGCTTATAGTTCAGAGGTTTTTATCATCATGGTGGGACATGGTGACATGTAGGCAGACATAGTGCTGGAGAAGAAGCTGAGAGTTCTACATCTTGATCCAAACCAAAAGGAATAACTTGAGCATAGGAGACCTCAAAGCCCACCCCTATAGTGACACATTCCTTCCAACAAGGCCACACCTACTTCAACGAGGCCACACCTCCTAATAGTGCCACTCCCTGAGTTTATGGGGGCCAATGACATTCAAACTCCCACTCTAGGATAAGTCAGTGGAGGTAGTTGTGGAGGTAGTTGACCAAATGACATTGATTAAGACATTCTGGAGCCACCCACTGGGTACCGTATTTGAGTGGCTGTGTTTTCCAGAGGCCAGCATTGATTCCTGCATCTCCCTATCTTGTTCTTGTTCCTTTCTAGTCTGTGGGGTACCCACTGAGCCCATTGCATTACAGCAGAGGATATTTGGAGGATTCCCTGCAAAGATCCAGAGTTTTCCTTGGCAAGTCTTCTTTGAGTCCCCACGGGCCGGTGGGGCTCTTATTGACGAGTACTGGGTGTTGACAGCCGCTCATGTTGTGGAGGGAAACTCTGACCCATCTATGTATGTGGGGACCACATTTGTGAGAATGGAACATCTGGCGAATGCCCAGAGGCTCACCGCTGAACGTGTGATTATTCATCCAGGCTGGAAGCCAGCGGATGACCTAGAAACACGGACAAATTTTGACAATGACATTGCACTGGTGCAGCTGAAAGACCCCGTGAAAATGGGGCCCACTGTCTCCCCCATCTGCCTGCCAGGTACCTCCTCAGAGTACAACCCCTCAAAGAATGACCTGGGACTGATCTCAGGGTGGGGCCGAACAGAGAAGAGAAATATTGTTCCCCAACTCAAAGGGGCAAAGTTACCTGTGACCTCTTTAGAGAAGTGCCAACAGGTGAAAGGGGAGAACTCCAAAGTGAGGGCGGATGACTACGTTTTCACCAGCAACATGATCTGTGCTGGAGAGAAAGGTGTTGATAGCTGTCAGGGGGACAGTGGTGGGGCTTTTGCTTTGCAGGTCCCCAATGTAAAGGACCCCAAATTCTATGTGGCAGGCCTAGTGTCCTGGGGGAAAAAGTGTGGGACCTATGGAATCTACACAAAGGTAAAGAACTACATGGATTGGATCGTGAAGACGATGCAGGAGAATAGTGTCCCCAGTAAGGACTAACCCATACATACGGCCAGACCCTCCCACCAGTGCATGCTCTCAGACCCTTATGATAGTCCCATTATCTCACAATGATGGAGAGAAGATGCAGGAGTACGATTAACACGGAACTTGATTGCCAAGACACCTGGATGGAAGGAGGGTCTGATCCAGGTGTGTTGATTATCCAGGTGTGAATTCCTGCCTGTTACTGGTAACAACATGGCAGAGGCTCTTCTGTCTTACACCATTCTACAGGGGTTTCTTAACTCCCCCCCTTTTACCTGCTTGGGATTCCATTTGTAACCCTTGGAGTCCCTTATGCTTACAATAAAGCGTATTTCTAATCTGGCTGACCTCAGGGGAGGGAAATGACAGGGCACCTTGTCATGGATGGAACTCAGGCATCAGCAGCTCCTCTTTAACCATCATGTAAACAGGAAATTCAGTCTTTCTTCTTCCTGAGACTTACTGAATACCATGAGGTTAGGATGGACTGTTTTAGTTTCCTTTGTGAGTTGTCTCAATCTGTCTCCTAAAAATTAATTTTCTTATGATTTGCATTCCTTTGTACCATGCAATATGATGACAGTTAAAAAAAAATCGAACATTCTTGGCCTGCTTTTTGCAGGGGGAGCATAGTTTTGGCCAATTTGTCAGTCATTGAGCTCTGTGACAAAATGTGACAGCCAAAAGTTCTGAGAGAGCTTCCCTGAATCTATGGAAGAAAGCTGGCAACAAAATGAAATCTCTTCTGCAAGAATGTCATCATGAAAAAGGACCATTGAATAAGGATTTTGTGTGTGATGAGATCTCATTATGTCATCTACACTGCTTGACTCACTATGTGGCTGGAGTTTATTGTTCCCTTGCCTTAGTTTGCCCTAGTGCTAGGATTACAGGTCTGTGCCAACACAGCTAGTATGTATGTGTTGACTTGCTGTGTTGAGCATTGGATCCAAAGGTCTCATGTTCTAAGTAAGTGCAATACCACTGAGATATAAGATCTGTTCCAGCCCTGAAACACAGCAACAACAAAAAGGTAGGGCAGCCGTTCTCAACCTGAGTTGCCACCATGGGAAAACACATTTCTGGTGGTGTTAGGAACCCTTATCCATTAATTTCATTTAGTTTTATTCAAATTTATTGTCATTTCATTGCATTCATAACTGTAATTTTGCTGCTGAGTGGTGTCTCAGTTCCTAAGACAGGTTAGGAAGGGCTGTGATAGGATCTTACATAACCCAGGTTGGTTGGCCTCAGATGAACTCTGTAGCAAAGGATGACCTTGAACTTCTGGTCCTCCTGCCTCCACTTTCTGAGCATTGGATTGCCAGTGTACGTACACTACCAGGCCTGGTTTATGCCGTGTCGAGGATCGAACTCAAGGCATCATGAATGCTAGGCAAACTCTGCCCACTGAGCTACATCCCTAGCAGAGATACAGCAGTTTAAAAGATGAAAACATGGAGTCTGACCTGTTTTCACAAGGGTTAAGGATTGAGAAGGAGAGTCCAGGGCTGGAGACTGAAGCTCTGAGTTCCAGCCCCAGATCTGTGGAAGGCAAGAGCTGATTTCTCAACATTGTACTCCGACCTCCACACACAGTGTGCATATATGTGGCCAATTACTCTCTCTCTCTCTCTCTCTCTCTCTCTCTTTCTCTCTCTCTCCCTCCCTCTCTCTCTCTCTCTCTCTCTCTCTCTCTCTCTCTCTCTCTCTCTCTCTCCCTCTCTCATATGCACACATAAATAACAATAAATGGGGGGGATGAACTGGATATGGCATTGTGTGCCTTATGTCTCAGCACTTGGGGAGGCAGAGGCAGGTGTATATCTGAGAGTTTGAGGCCAGCCTGGTCCACATAGCAAATTCCAGGCCAGCCAGAACTACCTAATGGGACCCTGTCTCAAAACAAAATAGAAATAAATAATAATAATAATAATAATAAAATTTAAAAGAAGGGTCTGTGAGATGGCTAGGAGGGTAAAGGCACTTGCCAAGCCTGACAGCCCCCCCCCAAAACCCACACGGTGGAAAGAGAGGACTAACTTCCCCAAAGCTGTCCTCTGACTTCCACATGAGAACCCTGGTGTGTACATGCAGGAAGGCACACACACACACACACACACACACACACACACACACACACACACACACACACACTAAAATGATACTATGGACCGAGTTTGCCTCAGCAGTATAGTGCTTGCCCCAGGATGAACAAGGCTCTGAGTTCAATCCCTAGCCCCACAAAAATGAAAACAAAACAAACAAAAAGAAACAGAACCTGGGGGTGGGGGCAGGGCTCTGCCTGTCTGCTGTGAGAGGCAGCTTTTGGAACAGTTTGCCAGAGTGAGCAGGAGTGTGGAGCTTATCAACAAAGGACTCTGATCTTGCAGAGAGGAAAAATAGTGAAAGTTCAAAAGTTCACTTCTCCTCAAGGGTAAACATATCACCAGTTAACCAGAACTGCAAAACATCTTGCTGGGCCTAGTGGCCTGTCAACCCCAGCTACTCGGAGAGCAAGAGCAAGAGGACTTTGAGCACCTGTCCAGGTGGCCTTACAGAATGAGCTCAAAGCTAGCTTGTGCTACAGAGTTAGGCTCCAGACCTTGTCTCACAAAGTAAAACAGACCACAAACAAACAAACAAACAAACAAACAAACAGAGAACAGCAATAACAAATCCATGAGAAACAGGGCTGGAGAGATGACTCAGAGGTTAAGAGCACTGGCTGCTCTTCAAAGGATCAGGGTTCAATTCCCAGCATCTACATGGCAGCTCACAACTGTCTGTAATTCCTGCTCCAGGGGATCTGATGATCTCTTCTGGTTTCTTCCAGCACTAAGCACACATATGATGGGTCCAGTAAGATAGGCTAGTAGGTAAAAAGAGCCTGTTGCCAAGCCTGAAGACCAGAGTTCAAATCCTGGAAGTCACACAATGGAAGGAGAGAGCTAACTCCTACAAGTTGTGCTCTGACTTCTACACATGTGCCATGGTGAACACACACACACACACACACACACACACACACACACACACACACACACAGAGAGAGAGAGAGAGAGAGAGAGAGAGAGAGAGAGAGAGAATAAATAATTGTAAAAAGAAAAAATAAGTCCAAGCCACCTGTATATTGTCCTTTTTAAAATTATTTTTGAAGAAGATGTATTTTTGTTTTATGTTATGAGCATTTGAGTGTGTGTCTGTGTACCACATGCATGCCTGGTGCCTGCAGAGGCCAGAAGAGGGCATTAGATCTCCTAGAACTGGAGTTACAGATGGTTGTGAGCTGCCATATGGGTGCTGAGAACTGAACCCAGGTCCTCTGCAAGAGCAACAAGTGCTCTTTACCCCTGAACCATCTCTCCAGTCCCCTTTTGTACTGTTTGTTCTTAAGTATGAGGTTGGGGTCCTTCTAAGTGGGGAGAGGTTTGGGAAGGAAGGAACTTGTGTGGTACTAACATTTACTCTCCCTAGATAGGGAATTAATGACAGACAAAAGTCAGGATATCCTCCAAGTTTAATTGTGAACTAATGAGTTTAGTGGGGTTACTTATAGGAGTATAGGTCCGGGGTTGCTTACAAGAGTAAGAATGACTTAAAAGCAACCACATTGCTGAAAATTTACCCCAGCATGAGTGACAGTTCATGAAAGCTGGAGCCCTGGAAATCACTGCAGGACTTGCAGGCAACTCTGCTCTGCTGAGCCTCTTCCAGGCAGCTTGGCTGGTCTGAGTGGCCTCCGCTGTCCCCATTGCTTGTATAACCAGGGAAGGGAAAAGGTTGGTTCATCTGGCCAGTTTCAGGGACTTCCTGAGGCTTTTGAGCTGCTTACTTCCTGAATTTTTAAAGAGCCTCCCTTTAGAACTTTTCCCTTTCCTTTTCTTTCCCCCCTTCCTTGAAACAGGTTTTATGTGGCTTACCTGGCCGCAAACTAGCCATGCAGCCAAGAATAACCTTGGATTTGTGCTCCTCCCGCCTGTTTGAGAGGGTCTGGGAGCCAGACCAGAGCCATGATAGGTTTCTAATAGCCCTTGCCAGGGACAAGGACTTAGTTTCACTTTACTGGAGGTGACTGGAGCTGAGCAAGCAGTTCTCAGAAAAACCATAACTCAGGGGCAACCAATCAGTAGGCCCCACAGCCATCTGCTAGCTTAAGATAGTTTTCTCTACCCTGCCCCTGAAAAGTCCCTAACCACTAGGGCCACCTACCAACCCTATGAACTTTTTGTTTAAACCCACCAATCAGTTCCCAGACTAATCTCTCTTCCCTGGAATTCCCCTATCCCTGATTAAAGGGAGCGTGTGAGCTTCTCTGGGGTTGCCATTTGCCACTTTGTCAGATGGTTGGGCCCCAACATGTTGTTAATACTAATAAATGCTCGGGCTGGAGAGATGGCTCAGAGGTTAAGAGCACTGACTGCTCTTCCAGAGGTCCTGAGTTCAATTCCCAGAAACCACATGGTGGCTCACAACCATCCGTTATGAGATCTTGTGCCCTCTTCTGGTGTGCAGATATACATGGAAGCAGAATGTTGTATACATAATAAATAAATAAAATATTTAAAAAAATGCTCTTGCTGATTGCACACGTGACTGGTAGTAGTTCATGGGACTTCTCATGGACCCTAACAGTTCAGCTGGAACCTGCAGCTCACTCCTGCTGGATCAGGAAAACCCCATTCCCCTCTCTCTAAACCCTGCCCTGTCAGAGAATCTCCAACAAAGAAAAGGCACCAAAAAGCCTAGTTCTGACTTTTTGGCGGCTGCAGCGGCTCCTCCCCTGAAGTTGCCAGTAGCCCAAGACCCTGGCCTAAAGCAGTCAGCATACTTGGGCATACTTGGGCCCAAACCTAGTTTGTGGAGAGACACATCATCACCCCTCGTCATCACCTCTCACCTACAGGGTATATAAGCTCCCTGCTTTAGTTCGACTGTGTGACTTCTCTGGCCCCAATCTCTGGGGCTGAGGGGCTCACTCTGGAGTTGCTTTGCTCAAGTAAACCTGTTCTTTTACTTTTTCAATTCGGCTTGATCTGGCTTACACCATCTTCAGAGAACCCTATTATCATCGAGTTACAGAAAACCTGTTACTGCCTCTACTTGTTGAATGCTGGCATTACAGACTTGCACCACACCTGGTGAATCATCAATTTTCTTTAGTCAGAGGAAACTATTTTCTTATTCCAGTGAATAATCACATTAGTCAGCTTCTCATTATTGTAACAAAATACAAGAAACAATTGCCGTAAAAAAAAAAAAAGGAAAGATGGGGCTAGAGAGATGGTCCAGTGGTTATGAGCACTGGCTACTCTCCCTGAGGGTTCAGGGTCGGTTCCCAGCACCCACACAGAGCTCACCATCATGTGTAACTCTAGCCTCAAGGGATCAAGTGCCCTCTTCTGGTTTCTGGGGGAACTACATGCGTGTGGTGCATAGGCAAAACACCCACATGTGATAAATAAAAATAAAAATTGAAAAGAAAGAACACTGTTTATTTCATAATGTTTCTAGTAAACTGGGCATGGTGGCACACAACTGTAGCCTCAGCTCTGGGGACGCTGAGAATGGAGAACTTCTGGGCTTCTGAATTTGAGAGCAGCCTGGACAATAGAGTAAGAATGTGTCTCAGATGGTTAGTGACTGAACTCGGAGACACAAGTTCACACTCTTCCTTCCTCAAGCAAAATGTAGTGACAAGAAGGCAATGTGTTTAAAAAGCTTTTAATTTTCAAGCTTGCACAAGAAAAACCAGGGCTTTCTTCACATCATACAATCAAGACAAAATATAGTCTACACATGGTACTTATTATGTATATGTGTGTGTGGGTATGTGCAGGTGTCTGAAGAGGCCTAAGGCCTTGGGCCTCCATGGAGCGCGAGTTCGAGGCAGTTGTGAGCCATGTGACTTGGGTTCTGGAAATCAAACTATGTTGTCTGCAAGAACAGTCCATCTCTCTCCAGCCCAACATTAGGATTGTAAATTTTAGGCCAGCCTGGGATACCTAGTCAAACTATGTTGAAAACAAAACACCAGAATGTTGATGGGATTATAGAAAAGAGAGTTTAGTCTACGTACTGTCTGTGATTTTAATAGGGAATCACGGCGGTTATCAACAATCGGTCAGATAATTATTTTGTAAACTACATACTGGGTTCTGACCTAGTGAACTCTGGGGTCAGTCTTCCTCTCCCATCTCTTTCTTGATCCAGTCAACATAATTAAGTAACTTGGTGTAAAAGCCGTATCCCTTACCACACCCAATGCCCCAGGACACGATGCCGGTGGCAATCCAGACATCACGGTCTCTGTCCCAGACTGCAAACGCACTTCCACTGTCCCCCTGGCAGGCATCCTGCTTTAGAGTCGGGTCCCCGGAACAGAACATATTTTGAGAAAAGACATCATTACTCTTTTTCGTCTGGAGCCATCTCCGGCATGCTTCTCGATCAGCTACAGGCAGACGGACAAACCTGAGGCTAAAAGCAAGTTTATCTTCTGTTATCCCAAAGCCACTGACGTAACCCATGAGGCTTTTGTCATAGAAGGTCTCATTGTCAGGGAGACAGATGGGGAGGAGGTTGGGACCCAGTGTGACACTGTTTTCCAGTTCCAACAGGGCAATGTCTCCTTCAAAATTGTTAGGTTCATCTTGGCGGTAGTCGGGATGGATGATGACCCTACGGACTGGGTGATGTCCCAATTTTTCGATCTCTTCAATATTTGTGTGGCCCAGGAAAATATCATTACTAGGGTTGCTTTCTTTGTTGTGTCCCTTGGGGTAGATGGTGTGGGCTGCGGTGAGGATCCAACGGTCTCCGAGCAGGGCCCCGCCTCCTCGCCCATGGATGTTGGTGAATGCCTGCCAGGGGAAGTTGCCGGGTTTGGCTTCCTCCCCTCCGATGATACGTTGCTTCTGCTTCACAGGGTTGACAGGCTTCCCACACACTGAAGAGACAAGGGATAAGGACCAGTCAGCCCCAGGTCCCGCCCTTCCTGGTCTCGCCCTCCCTCCTTCCTTCTTTGGTTCAGTTTTGCTCTTTGTTGCTCTTGACTCTTTCCTTTCCTTTCCTTTCCTTTCCTTTCCTTTCCTTTCCCTTTCCTTTCCTTTCCTTTCCTTTCCTTTCCTTTCCTTTCCTTTCCTTTCCTTTCCTTTCCTTTCCTTTCCTTTCCTTTCCTTTTTCCTTTCCTTTCCTTTCCTTTCCTTTTTCCTTTCCTTTTCCTTTTCCTTTCCTTTTCCTTTTCCTTTCCTTTTTCCTTTCCTTTCTTTCCCTTTTTCCTTTCCTTTCCTTTTTCCTCTCCTTTCCTTTCCTTTTCTTTTTCCTTTCCTTTCCTTTTTTTCTCTTATCTTCTTTTCTTTTCCTTTCTTTTTTCTTTCCTTTATCTTCCTGCCCCCATAGCTCCTCCTATAGCCCATTCTTGGCTAATTCCCCTTGTTCTTACATATTCCTTCCTGGAATTTCTCTGACTTTACTCTCCGATTCCTTGTTTGTTTGAGCACTAGTTTAGATTTTCTGCCTCTCTCCTGGGACCCTCATTCTGACTCCTTTTTCCTTCCTCCTCACCAGGTTTTCACGTTGGGCTAAGGCATCGAATCACTTGACTTCCTTTCTCTGTACCACGCTTCTCCTAAGGCCCCACCAATACTGCAAGCCACCTGGGATGACCCAGTATTTACCTGGCAGACACCGGGGCATCTTCTCCCCTTCCTCTTCATTCTTCCAAATGCCCTGGGCTGTGCAGGTATATAACCCTGCAGATAAAAGGAGTTAGAATAAAGGCTGGAGGTGGTGGCCTAGAAAGCAGGCAGCAGAGGTCAGAGGTCATTGAACACTAAGGGTGTTGTATAGGGAGTTGGAGATAAGAGCCACCACATCATGGATCAAAGTTAACAGGTTCAAATCTATATGGACATATAAATGTGTTAAGAGACTCCACACACATATTTTGTCTTATTGTTGAGTGAAAAAAAAGTCAGAATACTTAACTATATGTATCTGGGGTGACACCCATTTGTAAAAGTCGACCTACACACTGGAAGGAAGCTAGGCAAAGCTTACCAGTGAAGCACCTGGGAAGCAGGGCTATAGATAATAATGCCCCTTCCTGTATCTCTCTCTTCAGATTTCATTGTTTAGCACAGGCTGGCCTTGAATTTGCTATGAACTCAAGCTGGCCTCGAACTCTCCATCCTTCTGCCATATATCACCCCAGTGCCAGCATTCCAGGAGTGCAGTGCCACACCCAGCAGTAGCTACATCTTCTGATTGCTGATACTCGGCCATGTTGTTACTGAGTATTTTTCTGCATTATCCCTTTTTACCGTAGTGACACTTTCAAGTATGTATTATCTTCATGTTAAAATGAGGAAACTAAGATTAAGTCCCTCCCTTCCTTCCTTCCCTCCCTATTTCCTCCTTCCCTCCCTCCTTCCCTTCCTTCCCTCCCTCCTTCTTTCCTTCTGTCCTTCCTTCCCTCCTTCCTTCCTTCCCTTCCCTTCCTCCTTCCTTCCTTCCCTCCTTCCTTCCCTTCCTCCTTCCTTCTCTCCTTCCTTCCTTCCTTCCTTCCTTCCATCCTTCCTTCCATCCTTCCTTCCTTCCTTCCTTCTCTCCTTCCCTCCTTCCTTCCTTCCTTCCCTTCCTCCTTCCTTCCCTCATTCCTTCCTTCCCTCCCTCCCTCCTTCCTTCCCTCCCTCCTTCCTCCCTTCCCTCCTTCCTCCTTCCCTCCCTCCTTCTCTCCTTCCTTCCTTCCTTCCCTTCTTCCTTCCTTCCCTCCTTCCTTCCTTCCTTCCTTCCTTCCCTTCTTCCTTCCTTCCCTTCTTCCTTCCTTCCCTCCCTCCCTCCCTCCCTTCTTCCTTCCCTCCCTCCCTTCCTCCGTCCTTCCTTCCTTCCCTCCCTCCCTCCCTCCCTTCCTTCCTTCCCCCCTTCCTTCCTTCCCAGTGTTGAAGATGTAACTCAGGGACTCTCACATGGTTGGCAAGTGCATTACCCCTGAGCAATATACTCACCTTGGATTTTTTTCTTTTAAATTTAAAGAGAAATTTTGGCTAGGTAGGGTGGCATATACCTATAATCCTAGCTCTTGGGATATAAAAGGAGGAAGATTAGGTGTTTAAAATCATCCTTGGCTACATGGTGAGTTTGAGAAGGGGTGGGGAGAAAAGAGGAGAGAAGAGAGAATAGTAATCAATAGGGCAGACTGAGACATAGCTCAGTGGTTAGTGTGCATAAGAGATGCCCTAGGTTCAATTTCTATGACTACAATAAGCCAACCAACCCACAAACGAGTTTGAGAAGCACTAAGTAAACCTAAATGCAAAAGATCACAACACAGAAGCCTGAGAGAGGGAGACCAGAGAGGGCGTTGCACTGTAAGTGTGATGGTGGTAGCGGTGATGGCTGTCATGGTGATAGTGTTATTATTAATGGTAGAGTTGGTGGCAATGACTTTATTGGTATTGCTAATGAAATGATATGGTGGAGGCTGCTGATATGGTGATGATAATAGTGATGGCAATGATGGTGTATTAGTTTTGGTAATGGTGGTGGTGGTGGTGGTAGAGATTGTTGGTGTTGGTAATATCAGTGTGGTGGTGATGTTGGTGTTGCCTATGGTGTTGGTGGTGCTGGTGTTGATATGATGGTGGTGACCGTTGGTGTTGGAAGTGACAATGGTGATGGTGGTATTGGTGATGTGTCAATGGTGGCTATGGTGGTGCTCTTGGTGGATGATGGCATTGTTACTGGTAGAGGTTGTATTGGTAATGGTTGTGGTGGTGAGAAGGAGTTGATGGCTTATGAGAGTCTTTATTTTCCCTCAGCTTGGGTGTCCATTTCTTCAAACCTACTAGACTTTTTTGGCATTGTAACTTAGGATCCTTCAGCCAGTGCCCAGGACTCTATTGAAGCTGTTTCAGGTGTCCCTCACAGCTGTAAAGAGCACTGAAGACTGAAATGGGCATCAGTTCCTACCTCGCACAGACTCGCTGCTGCCAGCTCTGGTCTTCATCTTGTAATACGGGTCATGGCAGTAGTATTGGATCCTGGCTTCATAGGTGTTCACGCCTTTTGTGGTGATGTAGTGGAGGTACCCATTAGACAGGCTTCGGGGCTGCCCACAGTCCTTGACTTAGAGAGAGAACACAAGGTTTTAAGGGAGTGGAGACCATCTGCATGGAGACTTTGGCGGGAGTGTGAGCTGTCTCAGAGAACCTCAGAGAAGTGTGGCCAGTAGGGGGGACCCTTGCAATGGATGGAGGGAAGTTCAGTTCTGTGAGAGCCCATCAGGCCTGAGATGAGGACTTAACTTTCTGAGGTGGGCTGTGAACTTCAAAAGACAAGCCGAGAGTCAGGACCCTACAGATGAGAGTCTGGATTCTTTCTCCCTCCCAGCTCAACACTCAAGACTAAAAGATGGCAGGTCCCTAGGGCAGAGACATCCCATTTGTGACTTACTCTTGCACCTGGGCATGGCACGATGCCATGTGCCATCATCCTGGCAAACAGCTGTGAAGGAGTGCAGCACCTGGTTTCCCTGTTAGAGTGGAAATTAGGCCAGCCGTCAGCACACAGCTCCCCCTTCCATGCGGCACATGGAGCGTAGGGACAGGGCAGTGGGCCTGTGGTGAGACTACCAGTGTGTATTAAAGAGCCCCAGAGGGTAGGGTACTTGTCCCTGCCACACGGCAGCCACCGTGTGATGCTGGAGTCCACCCTGACTTTTGAGTTCTTGTTCCTACAGTGAGTAACTAAAGTGGTCCTGTAGTGTTTAAACTTGGCTGTGCATCCGAACCCCAGGCGGTCGTTTTAAATAGTGCTCAGGCTGCCCTACAGCTTGATGGAATTAGGTTCTCAAGCAGGGAACCCAGACATTGGTTTCTTAAAAATCTTCTGAGTGTTTCCAGTGTGCAGGCAAAGTCGATTCTTTTCCTCTCTATGGTACACCAGGCACTGAACTAGGGCCGCCTGCATGCTAGGCAACTCTACTATTGAGCTGTATCTCCAGCCCTCTTTTTCACTTTTGTCTTTGAGATAAGGTCTCATCGAGTCACCCAGGCTGGCCCTGAACCTCAGTTCCATTTATTGGACAGCAGGCAGACTGGTACTTTTCAGCTCCACCCTCAACAGCCCCATTTGAGTCTACAGTACTGTCTATCAGACTATCTCAGTTCCCCCTGGGGCGACAAGAGCATCTCTCCTGTCAGCCCCAGCCTCTTACCTCCACGAGCTGGTAGCCTTGTTTGCAGGTGGCAATGAAGTAATCCCGGAACTGGTACTGCGGCTGTGGTTCCTGGATGATGGTGAACTCATCTAGGGTCTTGGGCTGGGGGCACTTAATGACTGTGGGTGAGGCCAGAGGGAATGTTCAGATTAGAGCCATTTGTCATTCCTTCTCCCCACTTTCCCTCCTAATTGGCAGGCAAGGGAGGTGCTTAGGTATCTTATTTTAGTTTGGGGGTGCTGGAGATTGGACCCAAGGTCTCACACGTGTTAAACAGGAGCTTTACCAGTAAGCCACACTCCACCCTGAACCTCTTACTCTCAGTGGTGTAATGCAGCTTCCAGCCTCGACTGTCCCCTGACTCATCTGTGAAGAACACCAGATCCACTGCATTGCTGCGGGTGTCAAGGTCTGGAGGCTTTTGACTTCCACAGAATTCACCCAAGTTCTTCCCATTAGCATAAATCTGATGGGAGGAGGGGAGGACTGATGTTATATCTCCAGAGGGTGCCTTTTTTACACATGGCCTCTGGGGTATCAGCCTCATGGCCAACGGTGGTGGTAGAGATGGAATCCTACCCGGTGTATGTTTTCAGGGACAGGTAAATGAGGACACCCCCGTCCCCAGGACCCACTGACTGTTGTGTGGGAGCTGTGATGCTGGTCAGCAATGTGTGATCCCATTCAGTCAGAGGACCCAGGAAGAAGCAGGGACCCGAGGAGCCCTATGGATACGTGAAGGAGAGTGTAAAGGATGGCTGTACCTGGAGCTGGTCATAGGGACAGTGTACTTGCTGGTGGTCATCAATTTCAAAAGGATCCAGGAACTTGAGATGCAGAGTGAGGCCCCGCTCTACCCGGATGCTGGAGTTGCAGCGCAGATCCGGTGGGTAGGGCTGTGGGTATTCGAGGCTAGAGATATACCCTGAGGGCTCTGTGTACAGCGCACTGCTGCATTCAGCTATGAGAGAGGAACCAGACAGGTCATTAGGGCTCTCAGGTTGGCCCAGCAAGCCTCTGCTCAGTCCTTGCCACACCCTCACCCCCACTCTGGCTCACCCTGACAGGACTGTCCATTTTTCTGAAGCTCATAGCCTGGACGGCAGGAACAGAAGTAGCCTCCAACATAGTTGTGACACAGGTGTTGGCACTGGGGCTGGTAGTCACCTTCCATTGAGTTGGACTGGGGCGCACATTCGTCAATGTCTGGAAGGGATTCCAGAGGGAAGGGTTAAGTTCCTACCCAGAGACTTCTGGGATCAGATGCATTACTGTTGTGCATGGCATGGGGGCCTCTTTCCAGAGACTGCTGTGTGGTTCTTTCCCAAAGAGTCATGTGCCAGAGGCCAGGAGACAATGTCCACTTCTGGCCTCCATACCTCCCTAACACTCTCTAGGAACTGCTCGCTGGCAGCAGAGCCCAGGTTGTCAGACCCCATATTGCTGAGAGAATTAAGGAGAGCCACGCTTCTGACATCTTTGGGTTCAAGCTTGTCCCCTACCCACTCCTGAGACTGAGGCCCAAAAGAAGCACTGGCTGCAGGGACGGCTCACCCACAGCCTGGTAGTAGGCCTTGAAGCCCTTGTAGAACATGACGGTTCCATTCTCTTCATTGGAGAAGTCTGTGTGAAAGGTCAACAGCATCTTGTTCCCCTGGGACACGAATTCCTTCTCTCCCGGGGGGTTCCCCAGGGGAGAGTCCAGCTGCCCACAGAACCGCCCTAGAGTTTTCTTATCAGCAGAAATCTGGTGGAGGAAGGACAAGAGAGAGCCCTGCTGAGGAGCCTGGTCCCATGTGGCAGGCCAGCCAAGGTCCTCTCTCTCTTACCTCTGATTGAATCGTGATCTAATGTTACTATCTGTCAGATCTGGGTGCTATGGACATCTCCAGGTGATGCTTCCCTGTCCATCTCAGTCATGCTCTAATTTTTTTTTTTTTTTGAGTAGGATCTTACTACATAGCCTAGACTGGCTTTGATGATATTTATTAATATCTCTCTCTCTCTCTCTCTCTCTCTCTCTCTCTCTGTGTGTGTGTGTGTGTGTGTGTGTGTGTGTGTCTATTCGTGTTGGGGCATACATGTGGAGCACAGAGGTCAGCTTGTAGGAGTCAGTTCTTTCCTTCCTTATGTGCATTTGGGATTGAACTCAGGGTTGTCACGCTGGGAGTCAGGTGCCTTTACCCACTGAGCCATCTTGCCAGCCCTAGACTGCGATTGAACTTGCAATTCTTCTGCCTTCCCATTCCGACCATTGACTAGCTCTTCACCTGTTATTCTGGGCTTGGCCATCTATCCCGTTTTTCTGTCCCCACCCCAAGGCTCTGACCTCACTCATTCCCGCCACTTCCAGTCCCCTCCTCCCCCAGGAATCCTTGTCTCTAGGTACCTTTATCACTCCTTCACCCCTAGAGCTTGGGTTGGTCATTGTCCTTCTCCTCCTCTTCCTCTCCGCCCCACCTCTTCTCACCTTCCTTTCCCTCCTTGGTGTTTTTGAGAGAGTGGCTAGCCTTGAACTTGTGTAGCCCAGGTGGTCTAAAACATTCCAAGTCTCCCTAGTATCGGGATCACCGGAGTACGATCCACGCCCAGGGTTTTGTTTTGCTTTCCACTCCATCGTTTAAAAACCACACTCAGCCCTGCCTCCTGATGTACCCAACTGAACATGATGGTATGCTTGGTGCCCGGCAGCCTCGGCACTGGCCAGCGTTGCCTGGCATCTCGACTGCTTTTCTTCTCAGACTCGTCAGTCTCTCAAACACAGAAGATGTCTTCCCACTAACTTCACCAATGCCGCCCCCCACCCCCAACCCCCACACTGAGGACTTTTCATCCTCTTTGCTGGAAAGATGTGCAGCCTTCACATTATTCTCTCAGCTCTGAGCTGATGCCTGAGAATGACAGTGTGTGGCAGGACGAAGGTTCTTTCTGCTTGAATCCCGCCTTTTGTCTTTTCTGGACACAGAAAGACGAGGCCGAGAAAGAAACCCTTTGAAGTGTGCAGAGCAGAGGGCACTGAGATCCTCGTCCTCCTGGAAGGCCGAGTGCCACCTGCCACATGTTTAATTCCTTCACGTTACTGATGAGGTAGGTAGCCATACAGGGAAACTGAGGCAGAGCTATTTCCCAAGGTCTTACAGCTAACCGTCTCCTGACTTCTATACATAGTGAGATCTCCTGGAAACAAAACAAAACAAAACCCCCAAAGCCCTCCTTCCCTCCAACCATGATTCTCACCGAGGGCCACAAAACCCACAAGTACCCCATTTATGGCACCAAAGACTCAAGGCCATCATTTCTACAGAGCTGCACAATGATGGGGTGCAGGCGTATTGTCCAGGGTGCTTAGAGCACGGACTTCCATCGTCTCTCGTGGCCCAGCCTTCTCTCCCTTCCTTCCCGCTTGACTCCTACCTTGACATAGTCATAAAGACAGCCTTCAGAGGGTTCCACGTCAAACTGCCAGAAGACGAGCTTCACCCTGTACCCCCTGGGGACCATGATCACAGTGGTTGTCTCAAAGTCATTGGGGTAAGGCTTGGGATATAGAGGAGAGGTCACCTCTCCGTAGAGCTTCTGAGGGGTGTAGGTGGAGCCCCCCACCCTGTAGAACAGGGTCACCAGAAGGAGGGCGAAGAGTTGCCTGTTAAAGAGAGGCAGGGTGTTTGTGAGTCTGTAAGGGTGCAGCACCCTGGCCGTTTGGGCTGCTGTGGGCAAAGATGGGATGCCTGAACTGCCCATCATTCCTCACTGCCCATCTAGACTACATAGAGGTCTGTGAACAGGGCAGCAAGCCTTTGCAGCTGCTGCATCAGTGTCCTCCCAGGCCAGTGTCCAGTCCAGAGGTCACTGTGCTCCCATCATGCCCCCCCCCACCCCTAAGCTGACTCCTCTGCCCTCCTCTTTCATCTTCTTTTCTTCCTGGAATTGGACTGGCTCCAGACCAGCTCACTGAGGGTGAAGACAGCCCTGCTAGGGCTCCTAAGGCTCCAACAAAGGCGTCTGGGAGAAACCCTTCATGAAGTCTGAGAAGCACACATAGGGGATTCTCTCCTCATTCAGAGGGTTCCCTCCCCTCGCTGTTACCCTGCTATGAGCCCAGAGTCAAGGAAAGAGAGGCCTTTGCGGCACATGTCTCAGAGTCTGGTCCCTGGGAGGGGGGCTGAGGAGTGTAGCGTGTCCCTGTATGTGTATGTGCCCTGCAGAAGGGAACTACGGGAGGGAGAGTGCTGTGTCCTGCCCTTTTCTTAGTCTTTTAATAATGTGGGAGCATGCTTGCCTCCTATGCCCAGCTCCTCCCTTGGTACTCACATGTCTCAAAGCCAGTTTGTTTTGGGGTCCTCAGCTCTCCTGACAGTCTTCAGGCACTGTAAGTTGAAATAGGGATTGGGCATGCAGAGGAGAGAAGGGGGAGGGAAGGACTGTGGCAGCGGGGGGGGGGGTGACCATTCCCGGAGGAATGTTGTAGGGAATGAACCATTTGCATAAACAAAAAAAAATTGTGAGTTCCCACTTTAGTTTTGATTTTGAAATCCCTGTTGCTGGTGCCACCTGGTGGCCCACACGGGGAAGGGCGGAGGAAACGGGATCGGAATTTTTAGGGACAGGAAACATTTGGTTGGAGGTCCAGACTCCGGAGTTTCTAAATCTGATTAGCATTTTCTCCGAGACTTTCCTGGAGGCGGCTAGCTGGGGTTTATTCGAGGTTCCTCGTCAAAGGCATCACAGGCCATGGAGGCTATGCTATCAGGGTATGCTTTCCCGTTGATCCCATGTTCCTACTCAGCCTAGGAGTTGTGGAGCAGGAATGGCTAGCTGGAGGGGGAGGAAGAGTTTAGTTGCCACCGGGCCCTGGCCTGCATTGCTCACGAATGACATTTAGCCCTCGATGGGGAATTGCTATGTCTCAGGACTCTATCAACACTAGACTTTGAGTCTCCCCCTACTCACACCCCCAGCCCCCATCACGGAACTCCGGCTTGCCAGTGAGCTTAGATCTTGAAGACAAGGGAAACACATAGGGGAAAAAAATCTTTTCCTGGGCATCTGGTCAATTTGAGTCCTTAGGGATACAATTGCTCAGCACTTCAAGCAAAGGGTGTGGCTTCAGATGGAAAAGGGAAACCAGGTTCCAGAGACAGCTGTACTGTCCACAAGGACATAGTGTCCCATTAAAAAAACTCACTCCTATGTCTACAGCATATACCTTATGTCATTTTGTTCTGTGGAGGCTTGGGCTCAGAAAAGGCCTCCCAGCCACTCTCCCCTACTAGTTTGCTTATGGGATTGATTATGTTAAGGGTCAGACTGTGGATTTCAAGGACTCACATAGATGGAGCCAGTCTCCCAATGGACAGTGACCAGTCATCTTGTAATGTAGCTGGAGAGCAGGCACACACAAGATATAAGAACTACCAAGGTCTGGAATGTTTCCCCAGCAGATCTGCATGTTGGAGCCGAGGCATGATGGCAGTGGCAGGGTTGGTCCATGAGTTTAGCATGATAAGAGTCACGGTCTTGCCAGGTCAGGAAAGACAAATGAGAGGGAGAAGGAAAGTGACTAGATCAGAAGACAAGGAAGAGGGAATCTTGTCTAGAGAATTGCCTGTTGGCATCCTAAGAACTGTGTGTGTGTGTGTGTGTGTGTGGAGGCAGAGGCAACAGGTAGAGAGGAGGTGGCCCCCCAGTAAAGCAATTTAGCTGAAGCAATCCCATCATAGGGATTCTGAATTTTGTCAAGATGCCAGGTGGACACGACCAAAAATCGCCAAATCTGGACCTTACCATTTCAGGTCCAAATCACTTCAACTCTGTTCAAAGTTTCAAATAAAATTGAAATCTGTGTCTGCATATAGAGCTAAAAACAATTACACATATCTAGACAAATATATGTAAATATTTTGCTTTGTCAATAAGAAAATATATAATTTTTATAAAAATTTCAATCATAAGGATGGTATATGCTTATTACATGAAACTTAGCCAGTAGAAAACAAGAGAAAATTAGTCAAAACCTCTCCACCTAAAGCAACTTTCTCTTTAGTATTTTTAGAATACTTTTACTTTAAACCTATTTATTTTTAAGCCGGGCGTTGGTGGCACATGCCTTTTATCCCAGCACTTAGGAGGCTGAGGCAGGCGGATCTCTGTGAGTTCGAGACCAGCCTGGTCTACAAAGAGCTAGTTCCAAGTCAGCCTCAAAGCCACAGAGAAACCCTGCCTCAAAAACAAACAAACAAACAAAAATTTAAAGTTGTTATTTGTTTGTATTTTATGTGTATGAATGTTTTGCCTGCATGTATGTATGTGTGCCATGTGTATCTGATGCCTGTGAAGGCTGAAGAAGGTGCAGGGTACCCCAGAACCAGAGTCTCAGACAGTTGTGAGCTTCCATTTTTTGGTGGTTTGGTTCTGAACCTGGGTCCTCTGGAAGAGCAGCCAGTGCTCTTAACCTCTGAGCCATCTCTCAAGCACCTAGATCATTTTTTTAACAGTCTTTTGAACTGTGCATAGGGTTTAAAAAGCAGTATCAACCATATTTAGATCCTGCCACCTATTTATTTATTTATTTATTTTCTTATTTATTTATTTTCAAGACAGGGTTTCTCTGTGCAGCCCTGGGTGCCCTGGAACTCACTCTGTCGCCCAGGCTGGTCTAGAACGGCATGGCACCACCTACTGGCTATTTTTTTTTTTTTTTTTAAACTTTTAAGATGAGATCAGGCTGCTCTGATCCTTCTTCCTCAGCCTCCTGAGTGCCTGGGACTTTAGGTGTGCGTTACTTGCTCAGCTTGGATCCTGCTGTTTTTCAAAGATAAACTTAACCCTGGACCACAGAACACCTTTACTCTCAACACTTCGTTCCTTCTCTTTCATGGTATCCATCCTCTATTCTGTTGTGTTTCATTTTTTTTCTTTTCACTGTCTCCTCAGGCTGGCGGTGCCCTTGGTGATGAGGGCCAGCAGGAACGTGAGAGAAGGCTCCTTCCCTGGGGCAGAGTCTGGCAATGGAGAAGGAGGCGATGATGAGGTAGGTCTTGAGGGCAGCTGAGAGGTATCCCTGAGAGCGTGCGGGGAGGAATGCAGCCTCAATCAAGAACCTGCCGTGGACTTCCACAAACTACCATCTGTATCTTTCCGAGCTTCTGTTTCCTCATTGTGAGACACGGATGGAGGCTCACACGCCCTTTGCCAGCACGGTGCCAGAATCTGTCGAGATAACAGGCAATAGTCTTGGCTCACAGGAGATGCAGGAAGCTTTACTGTAATTGCATGCAGGAGCTGTGATAGGTGGTGAAGCCAACTGCTTCGCACATTTGAAGGTCGACAGAAGGGTCTCTGGAATGTTTTAGAGATACAATGCAGTTAAAACCCCTTCCTCCACACTCCATCTGAATGAGGTGATAGCCGTTCCACAAGTAAATGCAGAAAAACAAAACAAAACAAAACAAAACTGTCAATAGATGAGGTCGGGGATTCAAAAAGATGCCCACGGTGACACTGCCAAGTTTAACTGTGCAGATGTTTATAATCCCAGTGTTTGGGTGGCTGAAACAGGATCATTGCCATGAGTTTGAGGCCAGCCTGGGCTACAGAGTGAGATCCTGCCTTGAACAAGAAAAAAAGATGTTCTAAGCAAGGGTTGCTTAGATGTCCAGGGCTTCCCTGGTACAAAACCCTGGAAAGCTGAAGGCGAGAAGCAGGCAGCGGGTGCGGCTTCTGATTTGGGATGGTGTAGGTTCAGGGGAGGAGGCTTTCTCCTGGGCAGTGGGTTGATGAATCAGTGACTTAAATAGGGTTCCCTGACCCCAAGTGGACCGACCCTCACTTCTGCTCGTCCTTGGCTGGGACCTCCACAGTGCTGGTCCACCGCTCAGGACCCTGGGGTCAGTCTTTACCGTCCATCACCCTCTTGATCCAGTCCACGTAGCTGAGTACTTTGGTGTAGAAGCCGTATCCCTTGCCACACCCGATGCCCCAGGATACAATGCCTGTGGCCACCCAGTGGAGAGTACGATTGTCCCATACCACGTAGACGCTGCCACTGTCCCCCTGGCAGACGCTATTCACCTGATTCTCGTCCCCAGCACAGAACATGTTGTCAGAAAACACCTCAGTCCTCTGCTTCTGGTGGAGCCAGGCCTCACAGGCCTCCCGGGGAGCTACAGGCAGCTGTGAGTATTTCAACTTTGTCGTTAACCAGCCCATCTCCACACCAAACCCGCTGACATAGCCCCACAGGCCGCTGTGGTAGAGTGTCTCATTGTCGGGCAGGCAGACTGGGAGGAGGTTGGGGCCCAGAGGGACACTGTGTTGAAGCTCAAGGAGGGCGATGTCCCCGTTGAAATTGTGGGACTCGTGCTGGCGGTAGTCTGGGTGAACCACGACCCTGCGGACAGGGTGGTTCCCCAGTTTCAGCAGCTCGTCTACGTCTGTGTGACCGAGAAACACTTCCACACTCTTGTTCTTTCTGAGATAGACGCTGTCTTTGGGGTAGATGGTATGGGCAGCCGTCAGGATCCATCTGTCACCCAGCAGGGCTCCGCCCCCACGACCGTAGATACTGGTGAAGGCTTGCCAAGGGAAGTTGCCCAGCTTAGCTGGGGAAGAACCAGAAGTCTTTGGGTTCTGGGCAATGGGGATGACTGGTCTTCCACAGACTGCAAGAGAGGAGAGGGAAAAGAGCAATCAGAAGCTGCAGGAGATTAGAGACCTGTGAGGTGCTGTGGTGGGTACAAGGAGGCTCCCAGGTGGGAGGAGGCCACCAGGTATAAGGAGGCTACAGGTGCCAGGAGGCTTCAGGTGTGAGGAGGCTCCAGGTGTGAGGAGGCTCCAGGTGCCAGAAGGCTCCAGGTGTCAGGAGGCTTCAGGTGTGAGGAGGCTCCAGGTACCAGAAGGCCTCCAAGTGTGACTCTGCAGAGTACTGATGTGAGCAGTGAATCAATCTTACAACATGGGGTACAAATCCTTGACACAGCAGGACAGTAGTGCCTTCCCGTCTGCTGCCGCAGACATCTTTGAGCCATTCCTTAGCTCTGATGGGACTATCTCTGGTTCCAAGTTTGTTTTTAGTGCTTTTCGCCTGTTTTCTGTGTCACTCCCTCCTCTATAACATCTCCCATGCCATCCTTCCCCAACCCAGGCTGCCCTTAGAGTGTTCTGTGGGTCACATTTGGTTAGGGGGACAGTGCTTTCATTTGAAAATATGGATTTCACCAGGCATGTGGGTATAGGCTTGTCATCCCAGAATTTGGGAAACAGGCTACATATCCTGGGGAGTTTAAGACCATTCTGGGCTTTATGAGATTGTCTAAAACAAAACAAAACAAAGCAAAATACAAAAACACTACCACCACCAGCAGCAGCAGCAACATCCACCACCACAACAAAACAAAACACCAAAAGAATGATGGGCTGTTGTAATGTGGATGACCTTGAAAGCACTGGGCTAAGAAGAGAAACCAGTCTCATAAATTGTGGTTCCATTTGTATGAAAGGTTCAGAATGGACAAATCCATAGAGGTAGAAAGTAGACTAGTGATTAACAGGGCATGGTGTGTGTGTGTGTGTGTGTGTGTGTGTGTGTGTGTGTGTGTGTTTTGCTGGGGATTTAACTCAAGGCCTTATGTATCTATAAGACCTCATGTATCTCAGGCAGGTGGTCTACCACAGAGCTATCCCCCGCCCCCCATCTCTCTGAGCCATATCTTGACCTCTGGAGAATGAGGGACACGCTCCTTGCCTTTTCTTTTCTAGGGCCTCTTTAAATCCTTTTCTTACAAGGTGAAGCCTTCTGCCTTCTCCTCCATTTCTATCCCAATGCTTTCTATGTCCCAGCCCTCCCAGCCCTGCTGGCATCTGGCCACTGCAACAGTGCTAGGCAGGTAGCTACTCACCTGGCACACATTGAGGAACCTGTTCCTTATCCTGTCTGTCCTTCCAAGTCCCCAAAGATGGGCAGTTGAATGTCCCTGTGGAGCAGAATGAGGGACAGCAAAGAAGTAAGCCAAGAATTTGGAATGTCCAGCTAATAGAATGGGCACTCAGAAGGCCTCGGACCTTTTTGTTGGAGCAAGACAGATGGGAACTACTTCCTCAGCAGGTAGGGACTCACCAGTTTGTTTGGCCTCATAGTAGGGATCTTGACAGTGGTTCTGAATCCTGGGACAGTCAGCTCCAGGTGTAGTGACAGCCTCAGAGTCTCCATTGGGCTGGTTCACAGCTGTAGAGGATCAGCGGCTCTTAGGGTCTCACAGAGACTTGCAAACTGGCAACTTGGGGGATGATTCTGGCTATGTCTGTATGGTCAGTGCACAGCTCAGCCATGTCTGTATGGTCAGTGCACAGCTCAGTTGTGTCTGTATGGTCAGTGCACAGCTCAGTTGTGTCTGTATGGTTAGTGCACAGCTCAGTTATGTCTGTATGGTCAATGCAAAGCTCAGCCATGACTGTATGGTCACTGCACAAGATTGACTCAACAAAATCCATGCTGGTTTCCACTGACCAGGTTTTTAATACTCCAACAGCTTGAAAGCAACTGTGAAAAGTAAGTTGTTGCAGAATATTTGTTTAACTGTGCAAAGATGTGTTGCATTTCTTTAACTATGTAAATGGACATTGTATTGTTTACATTGTGGAATATTTGCTTAATAATAAAGATGTGTTGCATCTGTTTAATTAGGTAAAGATGTATTGCTTGTTTTGCATCACCTGTCTAAGGTACCTGATTGGTCTAATAAAAAGCTAAATGGCCAATAGTGAGGAAGAAGGTATAGGCAGGACTTCCAGGCAGGGAGAGTAAATAGGAGGAGGAATTTAGGCTCAGGGAAGAAAGAAAAAGCGACGACAGGGACCAGACAGACAGACAGAGAGGAAGTAGGAAAGTAGGGCATACAGAATGAAAGGAAGGTAAAAAGCTCTAGGTGAAACATAGATGAGTAGAAACCAGTTAAATTAAGCTAAAAGAGCTCGTGGGACAAGCCTAAGCTAAAGGTCGAGCATTCTTATTAATAAGTCCCCGTGTCTTTATTTGGGAACTGGTTGGTGACCCAAAGAAAATTCCAACTACAGCTAGTTGTAGAGAAACTGGTCTTTCCAAATGTAGATGGTGGGTGTATTAATTAGCAAAACTTCTCTGGAAGGAAGTTAAATAACTTCAAATTTAAAAAATGCAAATGTATTGTAGCCTAGCATATAAATTTCTAAGAATTTACCATAAAGAAATTCTCACACCTGTGCTCAAAGATGTGCATACAAGGATATACACAGCCTCATTGTTGGTGGCAAGAAAGTATCTATCCATAAGAGAAGATTACATGTTACTAAAAACACAAAGGGTTAATGCTCACCACATTCACAAGAGATGGCCTTTAAGATGCACCGAATTTGGGGCTGGAGAGATGGCTCAGCAGTAAAGACCATTTACCGTTATCCCAGAGGATCCAGGTTCAGTTCCCAGCACCCACATGGCAGCTTATGACTCTAGCTCTAGGTGATCTTTCGTCCTGTGTTGGCTTCTGTAGCTTCATGGTGCACAGATATACATGCAAGCAAAACACTCATACTCTATAGTAAAAATAAATAAATCTAAAAAAAAAAAAAAAGCAAATAGGTCTTCACAAAAGGGCACATTGAACGTAAAGAGTGGTAGCCCCAGGACATTCTGTGCACTATACAGCAAACAGGTGCAATGTATCTTCAAGGATGTGGAATGTGGAAGAACATCCAGCAGATGAAAGCAGGGCCATTTCTGGAAAGTGTGACAGAGACAATGGCCTGAGATCCAAGGAAGTCTTACTTTTCACACCTTAATTGAAAAAGTATTTATTATGTGTAAATATTATCTTCCAAAAAAAAGTGAGTCACTGTTTGAAAATCTAGAATTTCACTCACTACCCTGGCTTTCTGATTCCCTTTGATCTGCAGACAGGGTCGGTGCACTTCCCTGGAATTAATGGCTGCAGCCAAGCAATGACTGCCTCCTAGCTAGGCTGCTCACTATCAAGGTCAGCACCGGACAAGGTTGGAGTCAGGTCAGGTAACCCCAATCCCTGAGCCTCCCCTGTCACTCACGCTTCCACTTGGCCCTTCAAGGGGCCAGGGGCCAGGGATGGGCTCTGCCTAGGCTCCAGGAGGGAACCTCACCTACAGCTTGGTAGAGAGCCAGGAAACCTTTGTGGCTGTGTGTGATCTTGTTCTGGGAAGGAGAGTGTGCCCGGAAGGTCAGCCGCAAACTCCTCCCAGAGGACACAAACTCCCTGTGCCCAGGAGTGCTCTCCAGAGAGGAAGCATGCTGCCCGCACAGCCAGATGGCATCTGTTCCTCTGGTTGAAATCTGAAAGAGGAAAGAGAGGACAGGAAGCATGGGGCAAGCCTGTACCACTGGCCACAGGATGCAGCCATGTCTGCCCTCACTCCAGCTCTGCCTAGAAGCACCCCCGTGGAACTCAGAGGCTCAGGTCTGGCTGAATGAGCCTTCTGTCTTGTTATCGACTCCCAAGTTTCCCAGAGTGACCTTGTATTTAATTCTGTCTTGCATCTACTCTAATTACCTTGTAAAACTCATTCAGCTTTCCTTCTTCCAGAAGATTCCTTGGGAATCCTGGGCTTTCTGCACTTCTCACTGGATTGTGAATTCCAAGGAAAGACTACATCTGCTTTGTGCAAAATTGAGTCCCTGATGCTTGTAACTAACAGGCCCCCAGACCTTAGCACAACTGACTCCATGATGGAAGTGCTACTCAGGCCATAAAACTCAGCACGTAGACAGTATCACCTGCTAAAATGAGAACAAAGACCTAATCCATCAAAATCCACAGCTCTGGGAAAGTCTCTAATGTACTAACCTTGTTTTTTTTGTTTCTGTAGTTCTGCTTCTGGCTAACTGTTCTTGTTAACTGAAGTATGTCAACCCAGAATGTGGGTTTTATGTTTTAAAGCTCACCCTGAGAAAGGCTTGGGGCTACACTGGAACCCCAGTGTAGCCATGACTGGCTAAAAAAGACTTTGTATCTTCCTTTCCTCTTTCTTTCTTTCTTTCTTTCTTTCTTTCTTTCTTTCTTCCTTCCTTCCTTCCTTCCTTCCTTCCTTCCTTTCTTTCTTTCCTTCCCCCCCCTCTCTCTCTCTTTCTTTCTTTCTCATTATTTCTCTATGTAGCCCTGGCTGTCTTGGGACTTACTCAGTAGACCAGGCTGGCCTTGAACTCAGAGATCTGCCTGCCTCTGCCTCCCAAGTGCTAGGATTAAAGGCGTGCACTCTATTGGCTTAAGCCCATGTCTGAGTAGTCTTCTCTGGTGAATAACCCACAACATTTCTGGAAGTTCTACCGATAAAGACGCAGGGGTTCTCAGATGCCCTCGGAACAGATGGTCAAGGGGCTCTTAGGGATATGAAACTGGTGATGTCCCAGGTCCCCAGGACCCCGTTTGATCAATGCCTATCTAATGATGCTTCAGAGGAGTCTGACACTTCCGCCCCAAAAGGAAGCAAATTAGAAAGTTGCCTGGTTTGCCACTTCCAGAGGCAATCTGGGTAAGGTGTCTTCTGTTTGCATACATAGGTAAGGTTGGACATGGCCCCACCCAGGGTCTGGGATTCAGGTGAGATGTCACTGGATCCCCTGTCTGTTCAGGTGTATGAGTGTGAAGTGGCCACCCCCCCCCCATTGCTTTTACTCTCTCTCTCTGTTTTTCTATACATTTCTAGCAATTGTTTTCCTGTATTGACCAGTGGCTTTGCCTGGTATGACCCCTCTCGACCAGGGAGGGCTTAAGAGCCATGCCTCTTAAGGATCTGAATCCTTTTGGCTCTGCCAGGTCACCCAGAGGCATCAAAAAGTCTTTCACCTGTCCCACTCCTGGAGTGCTTGCTTGTTTGGCTACTTGGCTCCCCTTATGGTCTGAGTAGGTCTGGACTCTGTGGAGGTGGGGACGGGCCAGGCCTCGCTCATTCAGAGTTCCCTGTCATCTAAGCAGGATGCACACAGGGAGGGAGGAATAGTTCCCCCAAGGTGAGCATTTCCTCAGTTCCTCTGCCTGCTCCAAGCAGCCCTAGGAAAGGGAAAAGTAAGTTCTACTCTTCCCTCTTTCATGGTTTGTGCGTTCTTCTCAACCAATGATCTGCATAATTGGAAAACTAAAAGCAACTGCCCCTGGGCCTGGTAAGCAGAACCCTGCTAGACAACGCAGCCTATGTGGAATGGATTTTCCCTTCTGTTCAACACAGACTTTAAACAACTCTCACTGGGTTCTTTTTAGAAGTATTAAAGACAGCTGCTAAAGAGATTTCCTTTGTCACCTAGTCGTCCCCAGATATTAGAAAAAAAAAAACTTTAAAGTTAAAAAAGTCTAAATGTATAAATAGGTCCCAATTGCTGGAGTTAACTCAAAAGGTGTTTAAAAAAATTGACTGAGAGATGAGACCTTTCTCATACACTGAAAGCGACTATCACGTCTCTTGTGATGAGACACAATTACTTACAGATACCCCGAAGCATTTTGTTGTCTTGCCCTCTGTCAGAAGAATATCTCCTAGCTGAAAGTGTTGCCACTCATCAAAAGATACAGTTGGACTATCTCTCAGATTTACAATAAAGATTCCCAGGGGTATGGGCAGAAACCAACTCCTCAAAACTGGCCCAACACCAAATTCCTATAATAGTTGAACTAACCAGTTCAGCTACCCTTGTTCCAATTAAACAACACTCAACGACCCTGGAAACAAAAAGTGACATTGCAGTCCATACTGCCTGACTTGGAGAGACAGGCATCCTGGTGCCCTGCCAGTCACCCTGGGATACACCTTTCCTGCCTATGAAGAAACCCGGGACCTCTGGTTCTCATGAGTCCGATTCTTCCAGAGAAACAGGTATCCACTGTCTTAGACCTGAAAGATGCTTTCTTCAGCCTCCCACTGGCAGAGGTGGGTTAACCATTATTGCTTTTAAATAGACAGACCCAGAGGGAGGTTACAGAGGGCAACTTACCTGGGCCAGGTTGCATCAGGGATACAAAAATTCTCCAAACCTGTTTGATGAGACACTAAATCCTAACCTCCTGCCCTGCTGTCAGAGGTTTCTTAGGGCCATATTCTTAGAATATGTAAATGACTCATCCTATCCTCTAAAACTAGAATTATTGTGTGTGATTTATATTATTGTGTGTGATAGAATATTATTTTAAGGTGTGTGACTTTTGTTCATGCTGCATTTGTTTAGCTCTGTGACACTGTGTTACTGTGCCTGTGTAAAGCACCTAATAAAGAGCTGAACACTCAATAGCGAGGCAGGAGCAAGGATAGGCGGGGCTGGCAGGCAGAGTATAAATAGGAGGAGAAACAAAGAAGAAGAAGAGTCCGAGAGAATGAGGAGAGGAGGCTGTCAGGGGCCAGCCAACCACTCACAGAGTAAGAATGAAAGTAAGGTTTACATAAGAGAGGGATAAAAGCCCAGAGGAAAAGGTGGACAGGTTAATTTAAGGTAAGAAAAGTTGGCTAGAAACAAGCTAAGGCCAGACATTCATACCTAAGAATAAGCCTCTGTGTGTGATTTATTTGGGAGCTGAGTGGAGGAACCCCCCAAAGAGTACAAAAAAGCCAAAAGAGTGTAAAATAACATTGGACACCAATTTGTTGTTTTTCTTTGTAAATTGTTGCAGCCTTTTAAGCTACAGCTACCTATTGAACAACTTCCACTCTGCTGCTCTCAGCAGCAGCTAGGCCACAAGAACCGAAGCCTGAGGGAATTCTGTTCCCAAAGGCACCGACTCTTTCAAAGTTACTAAGGAAACTTATTTAAATCTCTGTCCTTCTAAAGAACTCAAGATTCAAAGGCTGAGGTAGAATCCTGCTTTCCAGAGAGGCTGAGCAGCAAGCACAAGTCCTTGTGCTTTTTCTCTCCCTTCCTTATAAACACTTCTCTGCTTGGGCTTCTCCCTACAACTTCCTGTCAGCTCGTTGCTGACCCAGCCAGCTTCCTGACCTCAGGTGAATTTTATTTAATCAAACACAGCTTTACATCATTAAATAAATGTTCCAGAGCATAAACAAAAGTAACACTTTAAAATAATATTCTACAACAACAAGGAGTTACAGACCCTGGATTACAGAATGTCAGCTAAGAAAGCCCAACTTTGCTTATCAGAGGCTACCTATCTTGGCTACCAGCTGAGGGGAGGCAAAAGGAACCTGCCTGTCTCAGAGGCTGCCATCACCCTTCAGATCTCAACTCCAAAGACTAACAGACATTTCCTAGGTGTAGCTAGGTATTGCCACCTCTGGATACCAGAGTTTGTGGAAATAGCAAGGCCTCTCTACACCAGCACAAAGTGAGGCTCTGGCTCCTTAATCCAGACTGAGACTAAGCAAAAGGCACTTGAGACTAAAAACAACTCCAACTTCTGCTCCAGCCCTAACACTTCAGGTGTCCCCAAACCTTTTCATCTGCTTGTCCATGAAACAAAAGATGTTACAAAAGGGGTTGTAACCCAAACTCTGGGGCCATGGAACTGCCCTGTGTCATACCTGTCCAAAAAATGGACCCTATAGTTACATAATGGCCCACCTGTCTGAGAGCTGTGGCAGCTACCGCTAGTCTAATTAAAACAGACAAGCAAGTTAACTCTGGGCCAGGCTCTTATAACTCACAGCACACCATGCTGTTGAGGCATGATGTTTGTGACATTCACCCTATGAGGAGTGCCACAACACTGGCTGTCTAATGCCTGTGTGGCCCTGAACCAGGCCCTGCTCCTGGACCACTCTCCAGTCCAGTTTGAGAAACCCACCACCATCAAATCTCTCTACCCTCTCTTTCCTGATGATGGCCTTTAGATGCTCATCCTTGACTGTGATGATGAAACCAGGTATGTGGGAGCTGCAGTAGTTACTTTAACTGAAATAATCTGGGCCTAAACAGGGTCCCTCAGCCCAGAGAGCAGAACCGATCTTTCTGACCCAGGCTCTCAGATGGGGGGGGGAGTTCATCACTGTATACAGGGACAGTTTTTGATGCTTTTCCTACTGTGTACACCCACAGTATGATCAGCAGAGAAAGAGGGCTTCTCAGCATTGGGGAAAATGACATGAAAAATAGAGAAAATCTTGGCCCTCCTAGAGGCTAGTTGGCTTCCTCTATAAGTTGATATCCTCCACTGAGATGACGTATAAAGATGACTCCTCTGAGGCAAGAGAACCGGGCTGTTGACCTAACTGCCCGACAAGTGGCTGTAAGGCCAGTGAGGTCTACCGATATTTTCATGACATACCCCGATTCAGTGCTGCCTGTGAGTCCATGGTACAACCAAGAGGAGATAGAGAATGCAAAAACAGTTAGAACCCACAGGTTGATGGAGGACACCAGAGGGAAAGCTCATTCTCCCAGAAACAACTGGGAGGACTCTGGTGACTGACCTTCACCAGGCTACTCATCTGGGGTCCACACTTTCTGAGTTGCTCAGACCAAGATATATTATACATAGATTGGACAGCCTGGCATGGGATGTCTCAGCCAGATGCCAGGTTTGTGCTCAGGTAAAAAACCAAACCAAAACCAAAACCAAAACCAAAAACAAACCAAACCAAACCAGAGTGCCCTATGCAGGAAAGGTTCTGAATGAGAGGCCAACACCCCGGTGAACTCTGGGAAAGCTGGCTTCACCGAGATCCTGCCTGCCACAGAAGGATGCAAGCACTTGCTAGCTTTTATAGATACTTTTTCCAGGTGGGCAGAAACAGTCCCCACCCAAACTGAAACTACTCAGATAGCAGCTTAAAAGCCCCTCCAGGAACTGGTTCCCCGATTCGGACTCCCACCTAGAAATGGGGTCCAACAACAGCCTAGCTTTCATAGCCCAAACATCTCAATTAATAGCAAAGGCTTTAAGTATGGATTGGGAACTTGATTGTATATATAGACCTCAGAGTTCTGGGCAGATCAAAAGAATAAACAGGATATTAAAAGAAACACCAACAAAACCTTCATTAGAGTCCAATGAAGGTGGGATAGACCTCCTTCGCTTTGCTTTGCTTTGCTTTGGGCCTGCTGCATCCCACATAGGGAGGGATTTCCCCACTGTGAGATTATGTGTGGAAGACCTCCCCCACTGAGCTTCCCAGGCTCAGAGACCAGCAGTTGGCTCAACTCTCTAACTACAGGCCCTTCAGTCCTCCACAAATGCTATTCATTGGACTATCCAAAAGACCCAGCCAACCTCTGAGTCTACCATCAGTTTCTTGTTTCAATCTAGTGATACTGTCTGGGTCAAGCAGGTAGCCAAAGGGATGCTGGAGCCCACTTAGAAAGGATGCTTCACGATGACTTTTTCTGCTCCAATTGCTTCAAAGGTAGCTGTCATTACAGTATGGATCCATCACACCCAGGTCAAGAAAGTGGAAGCTACAGCCATGGCTGCTGCCACAACTGCCAAATGAACTGTCCCCAGACTATGGATCCATTAAAATTAAAGTTACACCAGGTCCCAGGCCCTTCCACTCTCTGCCCCTTCACTTCCTTCTGAGTCTTATTTTGGTATGAATACTACTAGGTCATGGTCCAATGCTCACTGCCCTCAGGTCTGGACCTGGGAACTGAGGAACACAGATACAGGAAAGGCATTAGACGTGACCACAGACCAGCAACCTGTCTGTATTCATTTGACCTTTGCTCACTGATGCCCATTTTAAATGTTTGATTCATTGGAAAATAAAAGAAAGAAAGAAACAATTCGGGTGTTTCCATTTTGAGACAGGAACCCAGAGTTTATAACTCTATGCCTGCCCTACAGCTGGGACCCCTAGTTGCCAAGAACAAGGGAGTTTCCATTGCAAAAACTGGGGTTGTGAAACATAGGCTTCTTGGAAAATTCCTTTAAAATGAAACTGGTCTGTGGGAGACAGGGAAAACTTGGGAAATCAGACTTTTTGCTACAGGAAGGGACCTCAGGGATAGATTTAGATGGCCCCTTAATAGGCCAGGACCTATTTCTGAATAAAGCAACAGTTGGATTCCTTTGCAGAAGTAGTCCTACAGAATTGGAGAGGTTTAGGCTTTCTTCTCATGAGCTAAGAGGCAGGGGTGGTGGGGTGGGGGGTACTGTGTATGACTTTAGGAGAAACCTATTGTTTCTATGCTAATCAGGAGTAATTAAAACAATCTTGCTATGGTTGGCCAAAAGCCTCAAAATTTTCAAAGATATAATCAAATAGTTGATACCAGTTGTCTGTTCTCTTGGACCTGCTGGCTAGCTACTCTGCTATCAACACTAGCTGGGTCTTTGATTCTTATTCTGATTGGACTGACGTCTTAAACTATATGACCAATTATGTATCAATTCAGTAAAATTAATGGTCATTGGGACCAACTACACGTCTTTAGAGCAGGATCAGCCAATATTTGACTCGTTCACAAAGACCATCCGGGAATGAACAGGCCCCAGACCTTAGTAAGCCCCAGATGTTAGCACAACGGACTCCATGGTGAAAGTACCATCCAAGCTGTAAAACTTAGCACGGAGACAGCACCACTTGCCAGAATGAAAACAAAGACCTAATCCAACAAAGTCCATAGTTGTGAGAAAGTCTGTTATGTAGTAACCTTGCTTTTTGACTTCTGGAGTTCTACTTCTGGCTAACCATTCTTGTTAACTGAAGTATGTCAACCCAGGACATGTTTGTTTGTTTGTGCTTTTTCTCACCCTGAGAAAGGCGTGGGGGTACACTGAGACTCTGAATACCCCGTGTAGTCTCCTGCCGGCCAATAAACTTTCTGAGCAGTCTTCTCCGGTGGATGCCCCACAACAGTGCTCACCATGGTGCCTCTAGCGCCACCGCTTTGGATTAGAGTGTACACACACTAAGTCCCAACCTGTCACCTTCCACTTTCCTGAGTAACTTTCTACAGCCAACATCTGTGAAGCAATAGAGTCTCTGTGAAGACAGCCTAGGCTTCATGCCCTTTCTAGTTTCTTCTTGGGTACCCTTCCTCTTGTTCTATTCACTCTACACAAAATCCTTAGAGTGTGTGGGAACCCAAGGTCATAAAAAATACACGATGTGGGCGTTCTGGGGACTGGATGATCTTGCTTGTGATGGGATCCAGGGCCTTGTGTATCCCAGGCAAGTGTTAAACTCCAGCCCCTGGTTTTTGGAGACAGGGTCTCCCTACACGGTCTGCGGTGACCCCCAACTCTGTATTAACTCACATTTCTTGGATGATGCTCCTGCCCCCGCCAGCTCCTCCTGTCTCTCCCCTCCCCATTTTCTTCTTTGACACTGTAAGATTGGCCTCAAATGTGTGATCCCCCTGTCTCAGCCCTCTGAGTGCTGGGATTACAGATGTGTACTGCCACATCTGATTTATTCTTGGTGGTTTTGTTTTAGGCAGATTTCCATGATGTAGTCCAGGTTGGCCTGGAACTCAGTATGTAGCCCAGGCTTACACTGAATTTGTGACAATTTCTGCCTCAGCTGAACACCTACCACACTGGCATCTTGCTAGCTCTCCATTCTCCCATTCTCAACAACGACTTGTCCAGCCTGATTCTCACGGTCACGTCACCGAGAAGTTGGCAGGAAAGCGTTTCTCCATCACCACCAATGTCTTGCTCAGATGTGCCCACGACTGATCCTTCAACATCAACGAACGGAACTCCTCACATTTAGGAGACAGAAAACACTTGGTCTAGAAAACATCTTCCCTGATTGACTTGAGTGTCAACCCTCTCCCGTCTTCTCCCCCTCACTCTGTTCCTTGTCTTCCCTTCCTATTTACTCTCCCCCTCCATCCCTATTGTCTGTGTTCTCTCTCTGCATGTATGTGTGCTCTGTGTGTGAGGGAAGAGGGGAGGAAGTGAGCCGGGAGGTGCATACATCCATGAGTACAGGTGTAGAGGTCAGAGGTCAAAGCTGGATGGCCTCCTTTATTGGTCTCTACCTTATTTCGCTGAATGTAGGGCCAGCCATTCCAGCTAGGCTGGCCGGCCAGTGAGCCCTGGGATGCACCGGTCGCAGCCACACCCTGTCTAGCACTGGGGCTGCAGCGGTGTCCTGTCATGTCTACCTTTTGTGTGAGTGGTGGGGATCTAAACTCTTTGCTTACGCAGCAAGCCCTTTACCCTCTGAGCCTCTCCCAGCCATTTTTACTTTTTCTTTGTTAGTTTTGAGTCAGCATTTCATGTAGCTCATGCTAGCCTCCAACTAGCTGTATAGCTGAGGGTGGCCATGAATTCTTGATCCTCTTGCCTCTATGTCCTAAGGACTGGGAGTATAGGCATGCACCATCATGCCTGGTTAGCCCTCCAGTTTCTTTTTCACTTCTTACCGTGCACTGTCTGTTAATTAAATTACTCAGGCTTCTAACTAGTAATGCAGAGTCAACATATGACTGAGATTCTTCTTAAATCTAGATTTTGCTCTTTATCAACTCACTGTGGGATATGAAACTTTCTTTTCTTTTGTGTGACTTTCTCTGGAAGCAGAAAGGAGAGAGAAATCATCTCCTTGACCTTGAACTCCTCAATGAAAAGGGAAGAGTTAGTCTAGGATTAAAACTGTCCATGATTAAAGAGGAACTGGGCTCACAGGAGGTGCCCAAGAGACACAGGCTGAAATGAATATCGCCATGGCCAGTTAATTCAGAAGCTGTAAGTACATGCATTTAAGGGCTGAGGATTTTGCTGAGTGGCAGAGCTCTTACCCAGCAAGTGGGAAGCCCTGGATCAGAGCCCCAGTGCTGCTGTTGCCCCAAGAATTTAGCACTGGGCTCAGGGCTTGCCATGCATTTATGCTTCAGAATAATACTGTACACTGTGAAAATGTGTTGTTCTCATTGTTAGTAAAAAGCTAGATTGGCCGGTATCCAGGCAGGTAGTATAGGCTGGACAACCAAACTAAGGACTGGGAGAAAGAGGGGCGGAGTCAGAGGAGACACCATCAGATGCAGAAGAAGCAGGATGTTTAGAAAAGGAGGCAACAAGCCATGAGCCACATGGCAGAGGGTAGATAAGGAACATGGGTTAATTTAAAAAGTAAGAGTTAGCTAGTAATAAGCCTGAGCTATTGGGTGAGCATTTATAATTAATATTAAGACTCTGAATGGTTATTTGGGAAGTGAATGCCAGGATGGGAAAACTCCACCTACACATTTGTCTCTTTCCTACTCCAAGTCCCACCAAGATGACACCAAAGACCTACAATGGTGTTGCTGGTTTTTCTTTCCAGCTTGGTCCCACAGGTGATTTGCCCCAAATAAGTACACAAAGACTTATATTAATTATTAAAATGTTGACCAGTGGCTATGGCTTCTTATTGGCTAGCTCTGTCTTAATTATTAACCCATTTTTATAAATCTATGTATTTTCTTGTGGTCTTGGCTTACTGGAGAATGCCTGGACCTGCTACTCCATTGGCAGCTACATGACAGACATCTCCTGGCTCTTCTCTGCCTCTATCCCCAGCATCCTCTCATCTCCTAGCCCCGTGTATCTTCCTGCTTCTACTGGCCAATCAGTGTTTTATTCATCAACCAGTAACAGAAACATATATACAGAAGGACATCGCCCATCACAATGGCATGCACAGCCAAGGACAGAAAGAGTAAGAGGAGATGACGGCTAATAACAGGTGAAAGCTAGGGTGGAGATGGCAAAGTGGAGAACCGAATCTGAAAAGGTGGAGACCAACACAAAGCCAGCAGGTTCTCGACACTGAACTGTCACTTTCAGGGTTCAGCAGAACCGAGAATCTTTCAGGAAAAAGATGAGGGAAGGCTGATGAGAGGCCAACAGACTAGAAGTCTGCGTGGGAAGACCTCAGGATACTATATCCTGGTCCCCACCCTATGACCTTGGTAGTAGATGTGAATTAAACCAGAAACCCTGGGTTGAGGTCCCAGGTACACTTGACAGAGGAGGTAAAGCCCAGTACCCAAGGCAGAGGAATAAAACGAAGGCCGACCAGCCACCGAGAGGCATCTATTCCTCGATCCCTGGTCCCAGCTTGTTTGCAAAATGATGGGAGCCCTGAGTAGGAGACTGGAAGGGACCTTTCTGGGGAAAGGTACTGTCCCAAACAGAAGACATCTACATACTGAATTCCAGGAGGCTCCCAAGACACCTCTGTCACCCTGTCACAGCTGTCTACTATGATCTGGCTATTTGAAAGTGAATGTGCTAGGGGGTGGGTCACGTAAGAGGTAATTAATATTTGTGCCTTTATTATGGGGAGTGGGTTAGTTATTGCGGACGTGTGTTCCCAGTGAAAAGGATGAATTGGGCCCTATTTCTCCTTGCCTCATGGTGCTTGCTTGCCATTCCACCATGATATGACAGCCCGAAGCCCTCTCCTCACCAGTACTTTGCTCTTGGACTTCCCCTGTCTCCAGACCATGAACAAAATAAACTCCTATTGTTTATAAATTACCCAGCCTATGGCATTTGTTACAGCAGCAGAGAATGAACTGAGATATCGTTTTCAAAGCCATCATTTGACAGCTTTTAGCTATTCACATAGACCTTTAAATCAGCAGCTTCGAGTTTCAATCTTAAATGAAAATGGTCAGGTAAATATTATTAGATGTTACAAGAAAGTCTCTCAGACAAGGAGCAGAGGTGGAGACAAGCAAGCAGTGGAAAGAGACATTGGATAAAACAGTGATAGTTAGAAAACGAGAAGCATTTAAAACTAATCCCTACGAGAGGGGAACAAGCAAATACTGCACACTTACGATAAGAACCACATATTTAGAAAGAACGAGTCCTTATGAAGAAACCATCAACTAAACGGTTTGCATATAAAGATGAAGACATTGGGACTAAAAGTTCAGTGGCAGGGTGTTTGTCAACAGGCAAAAGACAAAGAGTTAAAGACAGAATGGAACAGGGAACTAAACTAGGGAATCGGTCCACAAGGAATGATAGCTGAAGCACAGGGAAAACTGGTGGCTCACAACCACCTGTAACTCCAGCTCCAGGGCATCTGGTGTTCTCTTTTGTGCTCCACTGGTACCTACCAGCACATGTACAAGCATATCATTTGCACATATGAAGGAAGACACCAGTGGAGACAGCTAGGTCAAAAATGATTGTCCCTGGGGTAGGCTGAGACTATTCTTTCTCATTATAATCCTTAAAGGACTCTGGCTTTCATTTCCTCCTTCCTCCCCCTCCTCCTTTCTCTATACAGGGAATTGGATCTAAGATCTTGGCAGGCCTCTACCAATGAGCTGTATTCCTAACTATAAAAAAAAAGTGTTTTAATCAAATTATAACCAAAGCACTCAGAAGGCTGAGGAAGGAGGATTGTGAGTTCAAAGCTAGCCTGAGTAAGTTATTTTTTTTTGTTTTTGAGACAGGGTCTCCCTATATAGCCCAGGCTGGCCTTGAGCTTGCTCTGTAGACCAGGCAGTTCTTGAACTTTTGATCTTTCTGCCCCAGCCTTTTAAGTTCTGGGATAACAGGCTCAAACCACCAAATCTGGCTGTGATGTTTGACTTAAAAATTGTATGTATGTCTTATTTTGACATAAATAAAATTTAACCCGAAAGATAAATAACACTATGATTTCAAAATACTCTTATTTTGAACAGTGCCCTTGCTGTAATTTTATGACATCTCCTCCCAGGTGAACTTGGTCTTTGCTTGACAGTTCAATCATTCGTCACTAATTATGTGCAGTCTCCTATCCAATAGAGCAGGCATTCAACAATACCTAGAGATCATGTGGCCCCAGACCTTTGACTAGACAGTAGACCAGCCATTTTTATGTGTCTCTTTGTAAGTCCTCAAAACCCAGGGCCTACCCTGCAGCCCTCTCTCTTGCTTGGTGGATCTCAGTGGGTTGCCAGGGATGGAGATGGTGGTGGGAGGCTGTGTACTGGGTGGACAGGCTGTTGCTTCCCAGGTTAGTTAGGTCCCGGGACCTCTGACTCAGACACTTAATCCCTTCTTTAGATGGGTGATTCAGGGCAGAGCTAAGTCCCACTGCCCATGGGAGACTCCCTCCCCAGACCCCCTTGCCCAGCTCACTGTGACAGAGTCCCCTTCACAGCCTGGGGACGGCTCTATATCAAAGTCCTGGAAGACCAGTCTCACGACAAACCCTTCTGGAGCCTCAATATCAGTGTGGCTCTCCTGGCCTTTGAGATATGGCTCTGGGTATCCAGGGGACGTCACTTGCTGTGGTAGCTGCTGGGCCAAGAGCACAGAGGCCTGAGTAGGGCAAGTATGGAGGGTTCCCCAAAGGAACAACAGCCAACACCTGTGAGGGAGTGGGGGAGACAAGGTGAGGTCATATAGCTCTACCAGAGGCCTATGGATATATTCGGTTGTAGCCAAGGGATGGTAAGGGACCGAGAGGCTTGGGGGCCAGTAGCTGTGTCCTTAGCCCCAGAGCGTGTGCCCATCCTGATGTCACTTTCCTCACCCGAGTCTGAGGAGATTCCTATCTAGGTTCCTCTACAGTCTGACCTCCAGGACTGCAGGGTTTCTAACCTGTGAAGACATTGCTATGGCCAGTCTCATCTAAGCCAGGTGGCCCCCTGCCTCAGCTAGGCCTAATCCCATCCTGGAGTACAAGTTAGGGGGCATTTAAACATGACTCCTGGCTCAATGCATTGAACAGACCACTTTTAGATAAATTCAGTTCCCTCTGGGGCGTTCCCACACACCCTCCCCACCGTGTGTGTGTGTGTGTGTGTGTGTGTGTGTGTGTGTGTGTGTGTGTGTGTGTACATATGAAACCCTGTGTCCTGCCTCCTCTCTCCCTGCCCCTTTCCTCCTTCAGTGCCCTCTATGGGCAAACTCACATCTTGCCCAGGCAGGCAGCTTGTGGAGGGAGAGCTCCACAGGTGGTTTCCAGCTCTGGGACCCGGCCTCTGGAACCTGACATCTGGAACCAACTAGAGTGCTTGGCCCAGGCCAGGGAATAGGAGGAGGTGGGGCTAAAGGAGGCCCTTTGGGGAGAAGGCAGAAGTTACTGGAAATGAGTTAAGATACTCTGGGTTCAGTGCCACCTGCTGTCAGACTGAGGAATAGCTCTTACCGGAATTGAAAGGAAAACTTTTTCAAAACCACCCCTGGGGACAGAGCAGAGTGGAGAGAATTGACCCTTGACCCTTGTGCTTTTTGCGGGGGAGAGAGGGCAGTGTTGAGATAGAGTTTTATTTATTTTATTTATTTATTTATTTATTTTTTTGAGATAGAGTTTTATTTAACCCAGACTGGCATCAAACTTGCTATATAGTGGAGGCTGGTCTTGAACTCCTGTTCCTTCTGCCTCCTCTCCAGCGCTAGAATTACAGGTGTGTGCCACCATACACAGATCCCGTTTGTGTTTTTGAAACAGGGTTTCTGTCACTTTGTAGCCCAGGATGGTGTGGAACTCATTATGCTGTCCAGACTGACCCCCAAACTCATGGCGATCCTGCTGCTGAAGCCTCTGGACGCAGCTCTTCAGTGGTATTTTACCACACGTGTGTATCGTGGGTGGTACGAGGTTTCTTATGGCTTGGCTGCAGCCTTTCACGGACTAATCTGACCTCCCCCCTCACTTACATTACCTGGAGAACGTGAAGTCTGTGACCCATGAACTTGAGCTTTCTTTTCCTCTGTCAAGAAGGGTGAATTCATGCACTTAGTCAATTGAATCCCAACCACAACATCTGGAGGCTCCTTGTCTAGCAAAATCAGGGCTGTGGCCCAGCCTGGGTATCTTGGAATCCCTAGGGACTCAACTCAGTCGGTAACTCAAGCTTTGAGCCAATACCAGTAGGCACACAGCTTGAATCGGAGCATCTCTCCCTGCACCCACCAAGGAAGACAACTCACTCCTGGCTTGGTGAGTGTGAGAAGGTTGGAAAGCACAGGCGGAGGTGGGTGTTCCTGTCCTGGGAGGAGCGGGTGTGCATAAAGGTTTGCACTCTAGCATTAGTTGCTTCTTCCATTTGGCATGTGGTTATTCGACTTCTCACAAAAGCAACACATTACAAACAGGGGAGGTATTGTGGTGGTTTGAATGGGGATGGTGCCTGTAGGCTGGGGATGGTCTCTGTAGACTGGGGATGGTCCCTGTAGGCTGGGGATGGTGCCTGTAGTCTGGGGATGGTCCCTGTGGGCTGGGGATGGTGCCTGTAGGCTGGGGATGGTGCCTGTAGGCTGGGGATGGTCCCTGTGGGCTGGGGATGGTCTCTGTAGGCTGGGGATGGTCTCTGTAGGCTGGGGATGGTGCCTGTAAGCTGGGGATGGTCCCTGTGGGCTGGGGATGGTGCCTGTAGGCTGGGGATGGTCCCTGTGGGCTGGGGATGGTCTCTGTAGGCTGGGGATGGTCCCTGTAGGCTGGGGATGGTCCCTGTAGGCTGGGGATGGTCCCTGTAGGCTGGGGATGGTCCCTGTAGGCTGGGGATGGTCCCTATAGGCTCATATATTTGAATTCTTACTCCCCCACTCCATACCCCACACCAGGCCTAGTCTTGATTTCTCTCTGCCTGCAACTTGTGGATCAGTTGTGAAATCTCAGGTACTTCTGCACCATGCCTGCCTGCCTGTCACCTTGCTTCCCTCCACAACGATAAGGGACTAACCCTTTGAAACTGTCAGTGAGTCCCCAATTAAATGCTTTCTTCTGCAGGTTGCCTTGTCTGTGGTGTCTCTTCACAGTAATAGAACAGTATCCAAGACAAGTATGTTGAGGGTCTTTGGTTTCTGCAGACTTAAGAAGGTCCATGCCTTTGAGGGAACAGGCAGGGAGTGAGGATCAGGGCACTCAGTTTCCCAGACTCAATATTGAGAAGCAATCTACCCCTTGTGCCATGTCCCAACCACATACACACCTGGAGATGATCCCACTCACCGTTTGTTCCTGGCTGGGATAGAATCCAGGGCTTTGCAATGCTAAGCAAGTACCTTACTACAGAGCTACACGACCAAACTATTTCTGCTTGTTTGTTTTGAGACAGAGTCTCAATTTGTAGCCCAGGCTAGCTTTAACCTCTTAGTCTCACAGGTGCTGTGATTATAGGCACGTACCTGGTCTGTAGCCATCTTTCGAGGAGTGGGCTTCTCCAGCTGGGCTCCCAGGGACTATTGAAACCTATTTCTAAGATAGGAACTCACCCATCCCATGGTAGGGTTTGAGTACTGCAGAGTTCTGGATAATGGGGGAGTGGGCTACTCTGAGCTTCATTAAAAGATACTCCGACTACAAAACCAAACCAAACCAAAACAAAACAACAACAACCATAAAACCTCACTAAGTAGCCCTAGCTAGCCTGGAACTCACCATGTAGATCATGGCCTTGAACTGATATGGGATATCCTTTTGTATGCTGTAAATATGTGTTGCTTTTATTGGTTGATGAATAAAGCTGTTTTGGCCAATGGATAGGTAAAATATAGCTAGGTGGGAATTCCAAACAAAGATGCAGAGAGAGGGAAGGCAGAGTCAGGAAGATACCATGTAGCCTCTGGGGAGGCAAGATATCGGGGTATCGCCAGTAAGTCACAGTCACATGGTGCTACACAGATTAGTAGAAAAAGGTTAATTTGTAAGAGAGAGAGAGAGCTAGCCAGTAATAAGCCTAAGCCATTAGCCAAACAATTACAAATATATATGAAGTCTCTGAATAGTTATGTTATATGTGGCTGAGAGAACCTGGTAGGCAGAGAGAAACTGGTCCAGTGGGACTGGGCTACACAGAGAAAAACCCAGGGACTACTGAAACCTGTTTCCTCTTCTATTAGGGTCGCAAAGTTCCTGGGAAGCCAGAGGTGGCTCCTATCACAGGGAGGGCATTGGCCCATGACCAATCTATCAGGAAGAAAACAGCTTGGTTAAGGTGAGGAATTCTTCAATGGCTTGCCTTGTCCTTCTGTCCTTGACAGTCTTCTGAGGCCACTCTGCACTCTACTCCTGAGCTTCCGGTTATTCATTAATAGAGGGACCTGAATGCCCCTGCTAGCCCCTCAGACCGGATGTCCCAGGAGATCTTCTGGAAAAGCAAAAAAGGCTTTAAAAGGAGACTCCAGGTCAGGTGTCAGGGCCACAGTCTGTCCCGCCTGGGACTCAGGGGTACTTCAGGATGCACTGTTATGATTTAAAAGGGAGTGAGGGGTTTCCTGGGATAGGGAACTTTCACTTTTAAAACAGAAGGAATTCTGGGAGACATTGGAACGGATGCTCATTCTACACGGCCAGGACTTGAAGGATGGGAGGAGGCTGGTTGGAAAGACACAGGGAGCCAAGAGGGGAAAGAGATGGGGGTTCAGGGTCACCATGTGCTGGTCCCTAGGGTGGGGAATCTGCCTTTGAATATGAGGGTCCATTTGCTCCCACCCAATGTTATGGCTAATGTTTGTATCTGGGTAAAGGGGAGGACACCCCCAGGGACTTGAGACTGATGGCTGTGTGTGTAGCTGGTGGCCACAGGCCCCTGTGGTATGGGACAAGCAGCCAGGTTCCTATCCTGCTTTCGTCACCACTTCCCCTGCTCTGGAGCCTCCTCTCCAGCCAGCCGAGACAGGAATGTGGAGATTACTTTCTAGCAGGGCCAAGAGAAGCAGAGGGATCTGCCTGAGTAATTGTGGCACCAACTCAGGCACAGTCTTTTCACAGCTGACACTGTGGGATGGTGACACTTGGCCAAGTGGGAAAGATAGGTCAATGTGGGCTCTGGAGCTGTGGGGAAGGGAGCTGTGTCTCCCCTGAATTCTACATTACTTCATCAGAGCCTCTTCACTGACTTTTGTATGCAGGATCTCACGGAGCCCAGGGTGGCCTCAAACTCTAGGAAGCTGAGGACAACCTTGAACTTGTGATTATTATATTTCCACCTTCCAAGTGCCAGAATTAACAAGCGTGCACCACCATGCTCAGTGTATGTGGTGTTGGGGACTGAACTCAGAGCCTTGTGCATGCCAAGTAAGTTCTTCATCAACCAGACTACATCCCTCGCTCACCGAGGCTTTTCCCTCACCACGCTACCATGATGGAATGCAAACTATTTTATTTCAAGCAAAACTAACATTTCTTTAAGTTGCTTTCGTCAGCCATTTTAGCACAACAATGAGGAAATAACTAATACATAACCCAAAGTTACCCAAAATGTCAGGAAAGAAAAACACAAACCATGCTTGTGAGAAAAGTTAATTTACAGAACGTGCTGGCTAGTTCTGTGTCAACTTGACAGCAGCTAGAGTCATTCTGGAAGAGAGAACTTCAACTGGAAAAATGCCTCACAAGGTCTGCCTGTGGGTAAGTCTGTGGTATATTTCCTTGACTGATGACTGGTGTGGGCTCTCCCAGCTCCTCCATGGCCTCTGCATCAGTTCCTGTGCTGACTTCCTTCGATGGTGGACTGTGATGTGGGAGTCTAAGTAAGTCTAAGTCTAAGTCTAAGTCTAAGTCTAAGTCTAAGTCTAAGTCTAAGTCTAAGTCTAAGTAAAATGAACCCTTTCTTCTCCAAGTGGCTTATGGTCATGGTGTTTCATCACAGCAATAGAAGCCCAAATTAGCTAGGCAGTGGTGGCACACATCTTTAATGCCAGAATTTGGGAGGCAGAGGTAGGTGGATCTATGTGAGTTTGAGGCCAGCCTGGTCTACAAAGTGAGATCCAAGACTACTAGGGCTACACAATGAAACTTGGTCTCAAAAAAGAAGAAGAAGAAGAAGAAGAAGAAGAAGAAGAAGAAGAAGAAGAAGAAGAAGAAGAAGAAGAAGAAGAAGAAGAAGAAGAAGGAGAAGAAGAAGGAGGAGGAGAAGAAGGAGGAGGAGGAGGAGGAGGAGGGGGAAAGGAAGGAAGGAAGGAATTAAGACACAGAGACAATCTTTCAAAATGACACAGATGTTGGAAACAGTGAACATATAAAGGAAAATACTCCTACAATAAGGAGAAAAGGTGGGGACAATATATAAGGACATTGAAACTTTGACAGTAGCCAGAATTATACAGAAGACACACCTACTATTGTTCTGGGTCTCCACCACCAATAAACATCACCACAACCAAATGAGCAGTTTCTCCAGAGGAAACCCACCAACCAATGACACTCGGATATACCTGACCTAGAATAAATGACTCATTTGGTAAATCAAGTCTTCCCAGATACTAGAAAGAATGGCACACAGTTTGATTTTGCTATTGTTCTTATTTGTTTATTTATTTTTTCCTTTTTGGGACAGGGTGTCATACAACCCAGGATGGCCTTGAGCTGGGTATATAACCATTTTAGTTAATTTTCCTGTTTTAAAATTCCCCAACAAAAGCAACTTAGGAGGAAAGGGTTTACAGGCTCATAGATCAAGGAAACAGTCCCTCATGAAAAGGAAGTCAAGGCAGCAATGACTCCAAGCAGTGGATCACATTGTATCCATAACCAGGAAGCAAAGAACATCAAATGCTTGTGTCTGATAACTTTCTCCTTTTCATACAGTCTAAGTCCCAACTCCATTTTTAGTGTGGGTCTGTCCTAATTGATTCTCTAATGCAGAATCAATTTTCTATTGATATTTCTATAGGGAAGGCAACTCCAAGAAAGTTGGAGCTTACAGTTTCAGAGTGTTTGAGTCCATAACCTTCATGGCGGGGAGTGTGGCGGCAGTTAGGCAGGTCTGGTGGTGGAGCAGTAGCTGAGAGCTCACGTCTTGAGCCATAGCCTCAAGGCAGAGAGAGGTAACTGAGAATGGCATGAGCTTTTGAAATTTCAAAGCCTGCCACCAGGGACAGGAAGTGTTTAATCTAAACTGTTCTATTATCAACAAAACTCAGGAGTCAGATATTGGGGTAAAACCCCAATAGACCAAGACAGTGGGGAAGCCTCAGGAGGCAGAGGCAAGTGGATCTCTGTGAGTTCAAGGTCAGCCTGGTCTACAAAGCTACCCAGAGAAACCCTGCCTCAAAAAACAAATAAAGCAAAACCAAAAGAATGACAGTGAAGACAGTGAGGGAGAATGGACCAGTTGACCCTCTCTCCACACTTTCCAGATTGAAAGAGCCTGTGAATCTTTGTAGCCCTTTCCTACTCCTTCCTATGCCTCTCTGTCATAACCTGGGTCCTCCAAAAATCTCTATGGCTAGTTACAGTCAGATAGTTGTTGACTTGCTCCCTGATTCAAGGTTAACTTCGTTAACAGTCTTGTAGTGTCACAGTGTGATGAAATAGCCCACAACAATGGCAGTCTTCACCAAGACCATACCTCCCAGTCCTTCCCGAACAGTTCCACCAAGTGGGGACTGTTTTAGTTAGGGTTTCAATTGCTGTGAAGAGACACTATGACCAATTTTTAAACAACAATTTTAAAAATTAATTAATTTATTTTGTGTACATTGGTGTGTTGCCTACTTGTATGTCTGTGTGCGGGTGTTGGATTCCCTATAACTGAAGTTACAGACAGTTGTTAGCTGCCATGTGGGTGCTGAGAATTGAACCCAGGTCCTCTGGAAGAAGCAGCCAGTGCTCTTAACTGCTGAGCCATCTCTCTAGCCATGACCATGACAACTCTTAACTCTTATAAAGGAAAACATTTAGTTGGGGCTGGCTTACAGTTAAGAGTTTTACTAGATTATCATCATGGAGGGAAGCATGGGGACATGAAGGCAGACTCACCAAGTGCTGCAATTACGGGCACAGACCACAATGCCGAGGCACAGTTGTTATCTATAGACCTGCCTGTCAAGATAAGGAGATTGGCAACTCCCTGTCAGGAAGAACTCTGATTCTATGACCTGGCAGTCACAGGAGTTCCAAACAGATGATTTTTTTTTGACACAGAAAATAAATCATATCCTTCAGGCCACGTGAGACCATATTAATGGTCTCTTGAATTTATTTTCCACCAGTTATGTAATATAAGCTTACTTCTCCTCTGATTTTTTTCTATGAAACCTTCAAATTCTAAACAAACTGCAATGTATCTATTTAGGAGTGGCCGAATACGGTATGAATATTAATATAAAGTCTGTATGTTTTAAACCCTTCTTTAATATGAAGAAACATGCCGTTAGTGTTCTGTGTAAAGCTGTGCTGTGAAATGTGCGTTTACACCACCCAAAAGAAAGCCCCATAGCTACATTTAAATGTTAGTACCAAAGAATGACATTTAAGAAGTGTAAGAATCGGACCCGTGTGCCGATGTATGCTTGTGATCCCAGAGTTTAGGGAACTCAGGCAGGAGGATCATGAGTTACACAGTGAGACATTGTTTCAAAAAACAAACAAACAAACAAACAAAACAACAAAAATGGTCATGGTGGCACATAACAATAATCCCAAGACTTGGGAGGTAGAAGCAGGAAGTTCAAGAATTCAAGAGCACCCCCAGTTACACAAAGGCTTAAGACCCTGTCTCAAGAAACCAAACCAAACCAAAATAACAACAACAATAAAACCCCAACCCCCAAAAAACAAACAAACAAACAAACAAACAAAAAACAACAAAAAGCAAGCAAGCCGAATGGTAGTGCATGCATTTAGTCCTAAGTCTTTCGAGGCAGAAGCAGGCAGATCTCTGTGCATCTGAGGATAACCTGTCCTACATATGAATGAGTTCTATCAGCCAAAGCTACCCATCTTAACAAAGCAAAACAAAACAAAAGAAAGGAAAGGAAAGGAGATGAAAGAATAGCTGTGGGTGCATCAAAGAACAACACAGAGGCAGAGGGAGAAGCCGGTGGACTTGAAAACAGAAATAACAACAATCCTACCTGAAGAACAGAGGAAACATTCCTTAAAATGAGCAGAAAAACATTGGAAACGTAAGGCTTCTGGATGTATCTGTTCCTGTAATTTCAAACAGAGATGGAGAGAATCGTGCAAAAGAGTCATTGGAAGAAATTCTGGCATGTCCATTGACTCAGGCACATGCATGTTTACCAAGGCTTTATACACATCAGCCAAGACATGGAATCAGGTCAATAAAGAAAATGTGACATACATACTCACATAGTGGTATTTTATTCAGAAAGGAGGAGGAGGAAGAGGAGGAGATGCTATTTTTAGGAAATTAACAGAGCTAGAGATCATCCATCATGTTAAGCAAAATAAATCAGACGCAGGAAGAAGGACTTTAGCTTAAAGAAGTAGTAGCTGGGGGCATGAAAACAGAAGGGAGCGAAGGGAGCCTGCAGAGGTGGGAATGAGGGGTGTGAATATGAACGAAGTCAGTGATATAAATGAAATCCATTGTTTTATGTGTTAACTAGAAAAAAAAAAAAACTGTGGTTGAACTTTTCCTAGCTTGAGTGAGAGATGTGTTTTCAGATCCAAAAAGTTCGGTAAACCCAAAGCAGAATTGAAAATTAAAAAGAGTCAACTGCAAAGATAAAGGAAAGATCCAGAAGGCAGCCAGGGAGGAGTAGGGAAGAGAGCTTGCCTCATATGTGCACGCCCTGGGTTCAAGCCTCAAGACCAAAAATGAATGAATGAATGAATGAGTGAATGAAGTCCCCTGAAAGTAGCCTAAGGAAAAGGACCCTTTGCATAGGGAGGAAATTTTTTATTATGTCAGGATTTTCTTCCCGGAAATAATACAGAGCAGAACCAACACCTTTAAGATGCCACAGAAAGAGCAAGGGATGTAATAGGTGCCTGTAAGCCACACCCTCAGGAGGCTGAGGCAGGTGGACCATGAGTGCGAGGCCAGCCTCGGTTGATACTGAGACTCCATCTAAAAAGGACAAGCAGAATCTTCCAGGACTCAGATGAACGGAGACAATGTCACCAGCAGACCTGCACCATGAGGAACTGAAGGGGTGTCTTCAGGGTGAAGGGCAATGAGCCAGTGGAAGAACAGAGAGAAATGGTGACTTTGTAAGTAAATGTAAAGTGCACCTAAAAAAAAGAGATAGGTGTGTGTGTGTGTGTGTGTGTGTGTGTGTGTGTGTGTGTGTGTGTGCAGATGTCTGTGGAGGCCAGAAGAGGGCAGCAGATCCCTGATGCTGGAGGTTCCTGGGATATGGAGGATGCTCTTAGGAGCCGCACTCTTAACTATCTCTCCAGCCCCAAGTTTTTCTTCTTAATATCTTTAAAATGCATATAAGCATCCAGGGCAAAACCATACCTCGGTATTGTGTGGTTAATGACCAAATGGATGTAACCTTTGAAGACTGGGGGTTGAGGATGTACAATGAGATCGCTGTTCAGTGGTTCTCCAAAGAGAGAACCATGTGTTCTCCATGTGTTGTCAGGGAAGCCTTAGGGGTCTTTCACCTTTAGAACCTTTTTCTGGGTCAAAATAGTTTCCACAAAACCTCAAGATGTTCTCTGCTTTTCTCTCATTTTCTCATGGTCACACAGTGGAGCACAGAGGTGACTCATCCTCTGATATCCGAGGGAATGCACGTTGCATATTTTTTTGTCTTAAAATCTTCCGCTGGAATTTCCAGCTGGACAGAACTTACATAAGCAAAAACTCTTTGGGATTCTCACTAATTTTTAAGGTATAAAGTTTTAGACGAGCTGCCTAACAACAGCAGGGGACAGGGTCTGGGGTGGGGACGGACGTAAAGCTAAAAGGGTGATGACATACAAGTTAAAGAGGACTTCTGAGCCCCAAACTTTGTTAGTCAAGGAGCTTGTTTCTGGCAGAGGGAACATATTAGTGACTCTTCCAGCACTGCGACTAACGACTGATACCAATGAATTAGTGGTAGGAAGGGTTCGGTTTACAGGAAGAGCAGGGCAGACCTGCTGGCAGGAGTGGCTGGTCTGTAGTACCAACCAGAATGATGACAGGGAAATGCAAGGACTTTACCCGTCTGTCCAGGCCCCCAGTCCTGCCATCCACATCCAGGGTGGGTCTTCCCTCTTCTTTGCTCCCAGAGGCAGATCTCTGTGGGCATCACCTAGGAGACAAACCCCTGGGCACACCTGTAAGGGATTATGTAGATCCAGGCTGTTTAATAATGCCCGCGAGGGGCAGACATCTTCAACTCAAGGGGATTCTTGCCCTTCCAGCCCATGGAAGAACTACCGAATGTTTCTGGTAAGTCTATGATACGTCATTATATGTATTATATTATATACATTATATATATAACCGTTCAATCCCAGGGATGCTGAGAGAACTCCCAGGTTAGTGTATTGGCCAGCTTTCCTTTGAGCTGTTCACCATGTCCAATGAATTACGCTCCCTCTCAGCTTGTGTGAATTACATCAGACTTCTTTCCCGTGAAAGAAACACCCCATGAGGAATTTTCTTGATTGCATTAATTCACCTGGGAAGACCCATCTTTTAGCTCTACTTATTTATTTTATTTACTTTGAGATAGGGTCTCACTGTATGTCCCCGGCTGTCCTCGAACTCACTGTGTAGACCAGGCTGGCCTTGAACTCACAGAGATCCACCTGCCTCTGCTTTCTGGGTGTTGGGATTAAAGGCGTGTGTCGCCCATCTTGACTGTGGGCAGGACTGTTCCCTGGGCTTGGGTTCTGGGCTGTGTAAAAAGGAGAAATGCTTGAAAGGATCATGGCACTTCTTCGTTCTGCCTCCTGATTGTGGGTGTAATGGGCACAGCTGCCTCAAGCCCCTGATGCCTTGACTTCCTCACCATGGCGGACTGTGCGCTGGAATTGTGAGACAGAATACATTCCCTTTTAGTTGCTTTTGTTTGGAAATTTGTCACAGCAACAGGAAAACAAATGGAGACAGCCTTCTACCATCTTAAATCCAGTCAAGTTCACAGCGAAGATGAACTGTCACAATGACCCATTGGACCACCAGGATTTGCTGGGGACCGACAGGTCTCCCAGGACACAAGCCTTCCAGTTGGCTCAGCTTCAGGAAAACTGGGAGGGACAGCTGATCATCTCATTCCAACTCATTATTCTGCTGCCCTTTCCCTCATCCAAAAGTCAGCCACTAAGATACACCATAAGATACACCTGACCTGTGCACAGATGACTCTGAGATCCTTGGCATAGAGGAAGCAAGCCAGGCAGGGGGCTCATGCCTGTACAGTATAAAACGGTAAATGTTCACAAATGCAGTAAACACTCAGGAGACAAATTAAAGTAACTGCACCAGGGTAAGAGCTTATGCACAAAGAAAACCTTTTAAGTGAAATTTCTGCAATGTTGACTTACTTCAGAAAAGCCAGTGTATTTAAAGTTACAACTGTGAACAAGGTGTGGTGACAAACATCTATAATCCCGGTACACGGGAGGCCATGGCAGGAGGCTTGAGGGTTTGAGGCCAGCCTGGGCTACATAGGGAGACTCGAGCTCAAAAAGCCAAAGGAGGGTGGGGAGATGGTTACACAAGTAAAGGCACTATCCGCACAAGCCTGCTGACCCAAGTTCAATCCAGAATCCACACGGCACCCCTCTGTAACCCCAGCGTCTGTACAGTGAGATAAGAGGTGGGCCAGCTAGCCTGGAGCACCCACTCACACAGCAGCCAAAGCAGCAAGGGAGACCCTGCTTCCACAAGGGGGGAGGTGAGAACTGGCCGTGGAGAGTTATCCATGACCGCCACACTCTACTCGCTCTGTGGTATATGTGCACCCCACCCCCAAATATATGAGTATATTTCACCCCCCAACAGAAAAATACGCACTTCTGTGATTAACGGTCCTGTCTATAAACTAGATGAGTTCAGGCTAGCTTCAAACTCATGGTAATCCTCCTGCCTCAGTACTCAGGTGCTGGGATCACAGGTGGGAGGCATCACAGTGGTCTCCTAAGTAAAGAAACTTGAAGATGACATGACACACTGGCTCTTGGGTATCTTCAATACTTGTCACTAAGGAGGGACTTTTAAAAAGAATTTGAAATAAGATTTTAAAAAATTTACTTTATATGCATGGATGTTTTGCCTACATGTGTGTGTGTGCACCACGTGTGTGCCTGATACCTAGAGAGCTCAGAAGAGGGTGGCAGACACCATGGAACTGGAGTTGTGAACCACCATGTAGGTGCTGGGGATCAAACCCGTTCCTCTGCAAAAGCAGCCAGTGCTCTTGACAAAGTCTAAGCCATCGCTCTGGTCCGGAGGGACTTTTCAACCTTAGGTGTAACCTTGGAGAGCTGGGCGAGTCAAGACAGTGTGCTCCAGAGACCAGGAATATGTCTAAAAACAAATTGATATCCTCGCCCCAATGGTCCCTCTCACCTTCTAACTTTGTTTCCAAGTCCATTGGCTTCTGTTTCTCATTAACCGAGGCGGGCAAAGGTCATGGGCATGAAGGGAAAGCAGAGAGGACACACGTGGGCGTAAATGCAGGCAGGGCATCAACACTTGTTAGTTTTGGCTTTTATCGTTGGCTTTAGTTTGAAGAGCATGTTGGTGCTGCCACCTGCCGTTCTGTGAGAGGATGGGCAGGAGAAAGGGCCTGGATTTTCCTGGTCCCGGTTTTCTGTGGATTTCCTTGGGAAAGGGGTTACTAGCTCTGCCCAGTGCAAGGGGTCACAGAACACCCTAGGTGGAGGGGCCTGGGACAGTACTGGCTGCTCGCCCTTCCCACAAGCCTGCTTTTTGGGAAACAGTGTGTGTGTGTGTGTGTGTGTGTGTGTGTGTGTGTGTGTGTGTGTGTGTGTAAGTCAGAAGACATGGTGAGAGAGTTGCCTCTCTCCTTCCATCCTGTGGATTCTGACATCAAACCCAAGTCATCAGGTTTGGCAGCAAGTGCCCTTATTCGACTGAGCCAGCTCAGCTTGCCTTTTCCTTTCCAAGCCTTGCCCCGGGCCAGGACACTCTGGGGCTTCTGGGTTGAAGGAGGAATCCAGGACAGCATCGGGGCTGAGGAGGCCTGAGTCGGTCGGGCGGTGATTCTGGGTTTCTTTTCTGAACCGACATTAGAGGTGTGGGAATCAGAGACGGGGGGCTCGGACGACTTGTTTTGTTCTGCATGCTGTCCCACCCTCCTGTCACCGACTTAAGTCAGGGATGCTCACGACAGTGTCCAAATAAACCCCCAAATCCCGTCCCAGGAGTCTCAGTTCTCAAGCCCACCCTCCCCACCGCCATGGCCTATCTGCAGCTAAATCACACCCTCCCCATCTGAGCTTTCTTTCCGAGGACTGAGCCCTTTCTCTGAGCTATCTGCCTGCCCTACCAGGTTCTTCGCATTTTTTCCCCAAGCCTCGCTCTGCTCTGTTTGGCTGTGCTCATGTGTTACAGTCTCACTATCAATCTCTGGATTTTTTTATTTCTCGCATTTGCCGGACACCCCTCACCCGACCATTGCATGCACGGCACAGGAGATCAGAAACAGCACCGCGCTGCCCTGAAACGGTGGCTGCAAGCCACATTCAACAGGTTCAAACCCAGGCACCGCTACTTAGGAGCTCTGTGGCTGTCTCCGATGTGTTCAGTTTCCGCGCACCACGGATGTCCTCTGTAGAACACAGAGCAGAGAAGCTTGCTCTCGAGAGCTGTTGTGAAGATTAAATGAGTTAATGACTTCTGTTGTTTAGAAGGGTGCCTGGTCCTTGGTGAGCAATAAGCTTCATTACGAGTTTCTGGAGGTAAGAGAGAAAAATGGTTAGCTCAGTGGTTCCCAGTCTGGAACAGTATTGCTCCCTAGGGAATATTTGACAATTTCTAGCGATAAATAAATAAATAAATAAATAAATAAATAAATAAAAAGTGGGGGAGTACTACTGCCACCTAGTGGGTAGAGATCAGTGATGCGCCCCACATTTGTACCCCCCCCCCAACATGGTAAGACAGAAACCCAGGCTTAGGTGGTCAGCTCCAACCTGCCTAGGTTCAAATTCCAAATTTCCTTTTTATTTTAAACATAACCTCAGTAAACGATTGAAACATGCTCCTTAGTTTCCTTAACTGTAAAATGGAGACAAAGAAAGGCAATTCATTGAACTCCTGCCTCTACCTCTCAGGTGTGCAGCACTGGGCTCTTTTACATATATTTATTTATTTTATTTTTATTTATGTATTTGTGTGGGGGCGGGTGACAGCACAGGGTCTCCTGGAGCTGCAGTTACAGACACTTGTAAATCATCTGATGTGAGCACTGGGAATCGAACCCAGGTCCTCTGAAAGCAGCAGGAACAGTGAGCGCCCTTAACTGCAGAGCCACCTTTCTAACTCCCGTGACAGGGCTCTTAAGGAGAATACTTGACAAGTAGCATTCAGCCACCATTATTATTACCTCTGTCCTTGTTGCCTCCTCTAGGAGGCCTTCCTAAACCTGGGTGACATTACTGTCTCTGTATTTATTGGATATATATATATATATATATATATATATATATATATATATATGTATCCTAGTATGCCCTAGTGTATGACATCCACCTGTCCACCCATCTGTCTTTCCCTATAAGGAGCTCCTTGAGGGAAGGACTTTGTCCTGTAGGTTTCAGCATCCTCAGGACCCAGTGCAGGGCCTGGAATGTAGGTACCACCCGTGTCTTTGGGTGGGTGTGAGCCAGAACAGGGACGGACGTACCAAGCATTGACCTTGCTGTGGAGGGAGGCAGAGCAGATGGTAGGTGGGTAGAGGTCCCAGGATCTGAGGGTGGTGGTGGAGGCCGGTGATGCGGGTGTAGCCATGCTCCATATGAGATTCTAAGTGAGTGCTCTAGCCAGCAGCATGTGCCTAGAGAGGGTGAAGTCTCCTTAGACTTGTAAAGAAGATGGTGTCTGCGATTCTATTGAGGAAGAGAGGGCTGTGAGAAGAGAGAGGGCTACAACCTTTGTGTTTGGACATGTTTTTAACCATCCCAAGTCACCCCACCCCATTCTTTTGCCGATTTGGTAAATACTGAGGCTAAGAATGAGTCACTTGTGATGGAATTCAAGTATCAGCTGTCTGTGGTGTAACAAATTGTCCCTTCCCTTGGTTTAAAACAAACAACATGCATCATTTTGTACAGTTGCTGGAGTCTGGAGTCAGGACAGTTAGGGGGCGGTCTAGCCTCAGGGTCTCTCGAGGCTTCAGCTATGGTCAGGGCACTGGGTACTTGAAAGCTTGACTGGGCAGGAGGTCTGCTGCCAGGGTGGGATGAGGCCTCTGCTCCTTGCCGCACAGCCCTCTCCACAGACACTTGAGAGTCATTATTAATGACCGAAGATAGAATAAAAGCAAGGTCAGAGGCCAGAGTTCTTTTTACTCTTATCACCATGGTGATAAAATGCTTGACCAAAACAACTTAGCAGAGGAAAACTTGACTTTGGCTCTTAAGGTTCAGAGGGATTCAGTCCATTACTGTGGGGGAAGTGCAGAAGTGTGGTTTAGCCTATGGTGGTGAGAGCATGAGGAGGCCACAAGCCAGGGGAGCAAGCCCCCAAAACCGGAGCTGATGGGGGAACTTCCAGAGTAACCTAGCTGCAGAAGTGACGCAATTTCACTTCTTTTATGTTTTATTTCTCACCCAGACCATGCCCGATGCATTGTGGGAAGAGATGGTGCGTGAAGGGACCTTCAAAGGGAACACGTCAGGAATCATTTCTAGCCCTTGGAGGGGCTCTCCACCTCTCCCTCCATAGTAGTAGCATTGGAAAGATCAAAACGACCCACGGGAGATCAAACACAAGAGGGGGTGGGGTTTAGAGAGGATAGCAAGGGAGTAAAAAGACTCAAGGAGCTGCTGAAGAGGCAAGAGGCAGGGCAGGCTAGAGGAGCCTTGGGCAGAATGCCCTTCTAGCCTAGTGGAGGCTAACCACAGTATGTGTCCCGAAGCTTTGTGAAAAGACTGTCTGAAGGAGCGTGTTTCCTTGCTGAAGAGCCTAAACCCGAGCCTTCCACATCCAACTCTGTGTGGACCTTCATCTTGCGGCAATGATCTTCAGTCAAAGCTCTGAAACACATTGCCTATGTGGGTAGCTCCTCACCCGGAGGGGCTTCCCTTCCTCACAAATACCAGCTCATGGGTGAGGCTGTGTTTGGGCCTCAGCCATTGAGCTGTAGAGTTCTCTGTTCTACCCCTTCCACCTTTATGACTTTGGCAAACCCTTCAGACCGTCCCCGATGCCCATTTGAGCTGTTCAGAAGTGCTTCCGTGGAATGAGTGGGGTGCAGTGGTGGGGGGGGTGCAACTTCACGGAGGGGGGCTTTGCCATCTAGCTGCCCCTCCCATGTGTGCTCTCTCTGCACTGGAGACCCACAGGGTAAGTTTTTGTTGCATTAAAGATGATGATAGCTTTCTTGCAGCTGTGTCAAGGGGATGGAGCAAGCATTTTCCTAAAATAGCTGGGAAGAGAGAGAGAGGAACCCAAGGGGAGGGGCTGGAACAGAAGGCAGAAGGCAAGGGAGCAGATCGGTCGTGGGCAGCAGAACGGAAGAGGACAAAATGGGGAAGTGGCATGATTAGCCTAGGATCATCTGGTGGGGTCTCAACAGTGACCTGTCCAAGGATGTTTTTAGCTCTGCCTGGGCCACTTGAAGAAGCCATAGTTATTGTTACGGACACAAAGGAGAGAGAAAAGAGGCTGGCTGGCAGCAAGCCTTTGGGATACTACGACACAGACATACCCACACATGTCACAAACAGAGGTGCCACAGTCCTAGCACAGCTCCAAGGACTTGACCTGGCTGGTGCAGTGGGGGAACGGACAGACACACAGACAAAGCTGGGGCTGGCTGAACTGGGCTTTCTGATGGGGAAGCCTCAACTTCAGGGAAGCTCAGTGTGTTTATTTTACACAGGCGAACAGGAGGTGAGGTCATTGCACATAGCTGAATTAAGGGGATAGGGTGTCTTAGTTAGGGTTTTTTATTGCTGTGAAGAGACACCCTGACCATGGCAGGTCTTAGAAGGAAAACATTTAATTGAGGTGTCGGCTCACAGTTTCAGAGGCTCAGTCCATTGTCATCATTATAAGGAGCAAGGCGGCATGCAGACAGACATGGTGCTGACTACATCTTGATCAGAAGGCAGCAGGAAGTCTACTGACTGTCACCCTGAGTGAAGCTTGAGAAAAAGACCTCAGAGCCCGCCCCCACAGTGACACACTTCCTCTAACAAGGCCACACCTCCTAATAGTGGCACTCCCTTTTGGGGGCATTTTCTTTCAAACCAGCACGTTCTACTCTCTGGCCCCCAAAGACTTGTAGCCATATCAAAAACTCATTCAGTCCAACGTCAAAAGTCCCCATAGTCTATCACAGTCTCAAACTTGTTTCAAAGTCCGGAGTCTCTTCTGAGACTCAGGCACTCTCTTAACTGTAATCCCCTGGAAAATTGTTATGCCCACTTCATGAGCCCCCAGAGACCACCAGGAGTCTAAGTTCGTATGTCAAGGCAAAGAGCCTTTATTGCAAGCTCGAGCTTGGGCTCTCTGTCGGCTTCCACACAGTGGTTGGATCAGGGAGAGCATTTAGCTTAGCTATGGAAGGGTTTTTAAGGAGTAAAGGATGGGAGAGGGAAGAGGAATTCTGGATTCAGATGGGGGTTGGACTTCTGATTGGGCAGGAATGGGGGGTAACAGAAGTCTTATCAAACATTGATTGATACTGGTGTTGCTGCAAGGAAATTGGCAACCTATCTACAAGTTAGGTAAGCTATTCTTAATGGTCTGGAACATCTAGGGTACAGTCTGTGGTTTTTCCTGGTTATTGTAAGGGTGAGGCCTGGTCCTAGTATTGTTAGTCTGCAGCCTGTCATGGCTGCATTGATGTTAAGTTAGACCTCTTCAAGAATTAAAATCCCAAAGCAGATCACATACTTCCAACGCATGATGGCACAGGCTATGCATTACCATTCCAAACACAGGAAAGGGAGCGTAGAGGAGAAATACTGAAGCAAAAACAAGACCAAAAACCAGCCAGGCAAACTCCAAACTCTGCATCTTCATGTCTGATGTTGAAATGCTCTTCAGGACCCCAAACTCATTCAGCTTTGTTGACTGCAATACGCTTCTTTCTCTTGGGTTGGTTCCACTCCCCGTTAGCAGCTCTCCTCAGCAGGTAACCCACAACTCTGGCATCGCTCACAGCTTGGGTTTTCTAAGGCAATCCAGGCTTCAACTTCACAGCTTCATGCAATGTCCTCTCTACTAAGCCTCCATTCATGGACACCCCTGACACATGCCTGGCTTTCTCCCATAACTCATTTTTTCCATCATTAGCTCTAAATCAAGAACCAAGTGGCTGAAGGTGCTAAGTTCTGCTGCTTACTGGGGCTGGAACATGGCCCCCTCATTCAATTACATCTTCATCAGATTTCTGGTCTTCACTGCCTAAGCTTGGTTGGTCCTGAAACTGGATTTCTAGACCAGGCTGGCCTCAAAGTCAGAGATCCACCAGCCTCTGCCTCGCCAGTGCTGGGATTAAAGGTGTGCCCCACCATACTGGCTCTAAGCTTTCCTTTAGTCCCTTTCCACAAGTTGGAAACTTAGCTGGGTGGGGTCTTTCTCTGAGGTCACCACTCCCTATGTTCCGTTTCTCAATCTGTTTCTCCCCTTGAACACAGACCTTAGCTCCATTCCACTTCCTGTTGCTCATTTTCTCCTCAAAGTTTACATTTTGGAATTGACCCTGCTCAGCTTGCTCTTTTTCATTATACGTCTTCACTAGAGCTTCCACTAATATCCACACGACAGAGTCTATACTAGGCTGTTTTGAGATTCCTTCTGCCAATGGAATTAATACAAAACTCTTCACTTTAGCTTCAGACAGACTCTTTGGACAAAAGACAGCCACCATCTTTACCAAAATACCACAATAATGATTTCTAAGCAGCATACTAAAATTCTTCTCTTAAACCTCTTGAGCCAACCTCTTGACATTTGTCAGCACCATTGTCTTCCATGCTCCTGCTAGTGTGACCCACTAAGCAATGCTTAAAGCATCCCACTGCTTTCCTAACCCAAAGTACCAAAGCCCACCTTTCTCCAAACACAAGCATGGTCAGGCCTATCACAGCAATATCCCAGTACCTAGTACCAACTTCTGTCTTAGTTAGGGTTTTTTTGTTGCTGTGAACAGACACCATGACCATGGCAACTCTTAGAAAGAAAACATTAAAGCTATGGTGAGCATTTTCTGCACACAATGTCAGCATTTGCACTAGGACCAGGAAGGAAGGCTTTGCCATTTCCCATGGGGTCCTTGATTTGGCCATGTCCGTGTAAACAATCCACATTCACTCAGGCGTTCCCTACTCCCCACAGAGAAAACAGGTGTGACAGAGAGAATGGTGCAGCCTGTGTGAATTTTTGTAGAAGAAGAGTGTTCAGCACCCACTCGTGTGGACCTTCTGCCTGCCATTATAGGAGGGCATCAAAGCTTAGAGACCAAGAAGGATAGAGGGAGGGAGGGCTGGAAGCTGGCTAGTGTGGAAAGATGATGGGGGTGGTTCTGTAGATGCAGAGGAGTCCTCAGTGAAGAGAAAAAATGTGAGAACTCTAGGGCAGAACAACTGTTCTGGATCTGTACCCCAAGGTAAGAGACAGGGAACAGAAAGCGTGGACAAGGGCTGAATCTGCACCTGGTGATTGCAGAGGCTCAGGGCCCAGTTGTGGCTTTGGCTGCAGATGTGATTTTGTCCCATGTCTACTGTGGAGTATGGGCTGAAGCCTGATGATTTTGTGCGAGCAGCACATGGGCAGGCCAGCTCCTCTCCCTGACTCTGGCCCTTTAGTTGTCAGGAAGGCGAGAATGGGCGGAGAAGGCATTCAGTAGTGTACACGCCCCACTCCATAGTGCCTTTCTTGGGCACATGGGTGGACTGTAGTGGGGATTATGGCTTTGGGGCTCAGGCTAGGGAGCAACAATGGTCCTTCATCCAGTTCACCCTAGATAAGCTCCCTGTCTGAACAGCCCAGGTAGGGAGCTCTGGTGACTAACTCCACTTACCAGTCATTTATACAGTGACGTGATTATGTGCTCTGTGACACCTCAGCAGAATTGGGGATTAATGCCTTGTCCTTATCTGTAGAATACAATGCTTTGCTTCCACTCTGGAGAGCTCTAGTGATTGCAAATTCAAATAGTAATAGCTACCGTTTTCTCATGTACATTCTCTTCCCAGTACATTGCTGACTGATGGTACAAGGAAAAGTCACAGACTTCTAGGAGAAGAAGTATTCTGGGTATATCCTCCAGTGACTGGCACACACAATTATCTGCTGAAGGCCCCTTGTTCTTACTGTAGGGTTGGTGTGGAACGCCAGTCCACTTTGTCCCCTTGGGATCTAGGTAGTCCCTGGTGAGGGGGACAGTATTTGTTGCACAGGTGATGGGCAAATCCTTCTGTATATATGTTTCTCTTATTGGTTGATGAATAAAACACTGTTTGACCAATAGAGGCAGGAAGATAGGTGGGGCTAGGAGACGAGGAGAATTCTGGGAGAGGCAGGCAGAGGGAGATTGAGGAGAGACGCCATGGAGAGAAGGGGAGGATAGGATGTGCCAGGTGTTCTCTGGTAAGATAAGGCCGTGTAGAAATACAGAGCTAGCCAATAAGAAGCCCTAGCCATCGACCAACTGTTTTATAATTAATGTAACTCTTTGTGTGCTTATTTGGGGCAAAGCAGTGGCAGGATCTGGTGAGAAAAAACAAAAAACAAAAAACAAAAAAACAAAAGCAACTCTAGCTACACACAGATGCCCACATAGCTGGTCCTGGCCAGTCCTGGTGACTGAGACCCAAGGATGGGGAGGACAATAGCTGCTATTTCAGCTCCTGGTCAGACAACCTGGCCTCAAGGTCTGGCGACAGAGGCCCAGCTTATCAGTGTAGCCACTCCATAGATTATGGAGGTAAGCATCCAGGATTCCCGATGGTATCACTGGCTTTGAGACCTAGCAAGCAAAGCGAACTCCACAGTTTCCATGCTGAGGAAGCGTCAGGGATGGGACTCACCCTATCTGGCCCTTGCCCTTCCCTTGCCTCTTCTTTACTGGAATGTTGATTCCCCCTGACAACTGTCTCTTCCTTGTAAGGATGAATGGGGGTCGATTTGAAGGAGGGACATTGTCTTGTGAGGCTGTATGCGGGTTTGGAAAGGGGGAGTGTGTGTATATGTGGGCTGTGGTATATCCTAGGTGTGGGGACTAGAGTTGCAGAGTTGCGCCCTCTGCTGCCCACAACTGGAATAGCACTCCACCTTCAGCATCTGGGTGGTTTGAGGCTCCTAACTCCTTGAAGTTGCTTCTGGAGCTGCTCAGTCTCGCTCTGGGAGTTTGAGCTTCTTTGGGTGAGCTAGAGAATTCTGGGTCTTGGTGGGGTATGACTGAGAGGAGGGTGCAGACTTACAGGGTGGGTGGTCTGGACCCCCGAGTCACGGTGCTCTCTGAGGGACTAAGCTCACTTTGGCTTGGGTCTGACAGCCACCATGGAGCCTTCCAGCTCCTTCGACAATGGATGACTACACAGGGAACATCTTATGTACTGTGAGCGGGGGTGGGGCATGGTGGGATCCAGTGGTTCACAGAGCTGTTTCTGAGAAGAGGACTCCACTTTCCACTGTGCTGAGGACATTTAGGGTGTCTGGATAAGGTGTCCAGTCCAACTCTGAGTTCTTTTCCAAATTCATTCTGGGATCAATGAAGGACCAAGTCTCATTCTTGGGCAGAGCTCCCCCCACCACACACAATTTTCTTTTATGAGTGAGGCACCTAACTATTGGAGGAAGACAAAGCAGGAGTGTTCACTGGGTGACAACAGGGATTCCCCCCACCCCTAGCAAAGATTGGATCTCACTATATAACTATATAGCCTAACAGGGCCCCAGACTTGTCTCCCTCTTCCCTCAGTCTTCCCAAAGCTGAGATTTTTGGATATCATCATGCAGCGCTATCCTCTGAGGCAAACAGCAGCCATCTTCATATGATCAGTCGTGTCTGCTTGCACCAGGTCACCATGACTAGACTTGTTGACTGTAGACATTCCTTCATAGAAGGATGCATGGAGACAGTCAGTGGACCCTCGCCAGATTATCCAACCACTCCTTCCAGCCACCTGGGTGCAATTTTGCCCCAATCACATGTGACCTTCTAGGTCTCAGGATCGGCTAGGGTATACCGGCTGGGAGGGACTCGTGGGAGAAAGCTCTACGGATGCAGCTCTGGGAAAGGCATCATTCGTGCTGGATGTAGACATCTAGTGTGTGTGCTCTGGAGTCATTCATGCCCCAGTAAGCAAGCCAAATCAACTCATCAGTTCCCTTGGGGGACCTTTGGTGGACAATCCTTTGGCTTGCTGTTGAGACTTCAGGAGGAGGTGGGTAGAAGTTGCCTATTCTTCCCCCTACGTGCAGGGAGAAAATTCTTGCCAGAGATGTGTACTTCCATACCTGGCTTCCAGGGTCTTTCCAACACCCTCTCCTTGCCCCTCTACCTTACTTGGTCTCACTCTTACACTGAGCCCCTCTCTGTCTGACACTTGATCCACAGACTCTTATTCTGAAAGAACTAAGGCCTCTCAGGGAGGGAGAGAGGAGGCTGAGGCTGCTCCTGAACCAGCTCCACCTTTCTGGCTGCTTTCCAGGATGGTGACTCTGGAACTCAAGGCTTCCTTGCCTGCAGCTCTCCCTCTTGGCCTCCACCCCCAGCCTTCTTGGCTTGTAAGCAGAGGGTCTCTACAGTTGTCCCTGCTGGTCCTTTCCATACTGTCACCTCCACAGCCTCTGTCCCCCAACCCTGTGTCTGCCATCTCCTCCTCTTATTCTCAGGCCCCCTTGCTTCTCCATGGGTTCCCACACAGGCGTGGAGGTCAAGGAGGCTTGTGGCTTCCACCAGGGCTGTATAAGTCTTGCCCAGCCCTGTGCTCTGTTCTAGCATGTGGGGAATGCATGTCCTCAGCTATGGATGAGGTGAGTTTGTGGTTCTCTGTGAGCATGGCTTTGAATCTCGTTCTGGTGAGCACATAAGATTTTCTGAGCAATGAAGACAAATGAGCAGACTCTGCCAGGGCCCCAGTGAGACTGCTGCTCAGTGGAGAAGCCTGAGGACCAAGTTGGATCCCTCTGAGACTCACAGACTCACATGGTAGAGACAAAGAGTTGAATCCTGAAAGTTGCCCTCTGACCTCATGGACACACACACACACACACACTTGTGCACCCCAAAACAAATCAAAAACCTAAAAGGTATTGTACCAGATGCTTTTGACTGAACTCCTGAACCCAGCCGCAGATTCCCAGAGGGCCCTCACAATAGCATTTTCACTACCGATGGACCCCCAAGACCTCAGTTCTTTCTTAGAAGGAGAGCCAGGGGCCAAATGCACTGCAAAGAACAGAGAGTGATCATTTTTTCCCTGTCTACTTCTGTCACCTGGGATCAGAACTTGTCCTGGAAGTGGGGTGGTGGTCACTGTTGGTCAGTGAAACATAAAAAAGGTATCTGTCTGGGGACTACAGGCTACAGATTAAACATGGGAGGGGTGAGGAGGGACTGAGAAAGAGTCAGTGGTCCAAGGTAAGATGCTGACCTGGCAGGGTCTGGGCTGAATCTAGATCTGCATTGAGGGGTCCTTGGCTAGGAGACCTTCTTGAAGGCCAGCTTGGACACTGCATCCCTCACAGTCAGTTCCTGTGACAGACACATGAGAGATGAGGGGGAAATAGAGAGAGAAAAGGTTCTGGTCAGTGGTAGTTCACTCCTTTTCAAAGTCCTTGACTTCCATTTAACTCTCCAGGAAATGGCTGCTGGGGCATTTGAAGTGTGGGTGATTGTACCAATATTGCAAATCTTCCTGTTTCCCTGGAAAATGAGGGCTGTAGAGGACTTTTCTTTGTGGGACCACCGGCCTGCAAACAATGACATGGAGACCTTAACTGAGAAAGCTTGGCCTTCAGCTTAGGCTTGTCCCCAACTAGCTCTTATAACTTAAATTAAACTGCTTCTATTACTCTATACTCTGCCATGTGGCTTTTTAAAAACTTCTTATTCCTTCTGTCTGTTCAACTTGGTCCGTGTCTGGTTGGTGTCTCCATGTTCCTAGATTCATCTCTGCTGGGTCCTCTGGCAGGTAGGGCTGGGGAAGGGCTGGTTCAGCCCGTCTCTTCCTGGGACTGAGCAGGATGGTGAGTGTTGACAACTCAGACTCCCCTCCTAGTCACTGGAGAGAACAACCACACTGAGTTGGGAGACTTGTTGAAGCAGAGTCTCTCTTTATTGCATCAGGCATGCTCTTATATAAGGTTGAGAATGTGGGTGGGGACCTCAGGATGGGGTGAGGTGTAAGGGAAAATAATATTTCACCACGTTAGCAGTAGCTGGGCAGAGGTAGTTTTGCTGAGACAGGTCACCAAACTCTAGCCAGGCTCAGGAAGTTCCACTAGGCCCAACACATCTCCTCTTCCTTTATCTCCCTGGAAATCCTGCATATAGTGAAGGCCATTCAGCTCTTCATTAAACCAATCAGAAGGCGCCTTGACCTACACTGAAGGGACCTGCTCCCCTTTCGGCAGCCATAACAGCCGAACACATGCTTGCCATAAACTTGCCTTGGTCACTTAGAGGTCAGATGCCTGTCTCGTGACAAGGAACCAATCAGAAGTTAGCTGGTGGCACTATGCTTTACGACCCTGGGTGTGCTTTACGGACAAGCACACAGCAATGACCCACAAAGCGTAGCAACCACCCTGGGAGGGCCTATGGGCCATAACAACCAGTTGACCAATCAACACAGGGCAAGCCCTCCAAGCCTGGAGGCACACCAATCGTGAGCCTGTGCGTACCCCTAGACACTCCCCTTATGCTGCCCTATAAAGATCTGTACGCAGCGGCTTCGAACTGTCTTTTTGCTAGCCATCCACCATGGCGGGTGGGTGAAAGACCCGAGCTAACATGGGGTTAGCTCGTTAAATTACAATAAAGCCTCGTGCAGTTTGCAGCAAGCTCTCGAATCCGCCTGGTGATTGGGGTGACCGCGAACGTGGCCTGGGACCCTGGATACTTGAGTTTTCCGGGGGTCTAACACCAGGTTACTAGGATCTATAGTGAAAGGCAGGATAAAGGAGAAATTGGAGCCAGGACACCAAGCCACTGTGACTTCTTCAGCCCATTTCTTCTGAGAGATGCTCCGATACAGGACTCCCCTCCCCCAATCCTAAAGACCTGAGACTTGGGGGCTGAGTTATCTACAGCGACCCTGGGGAGAGCAGAGGAGGAGCAGGGTAATTGAGGGTGAAGCTGGGGACAACGTCCTGCAGACATTGCTGGGTGCTTTGGAGGGACTTTTGCAAAGCACAGAGAGGTTAGCTGGGAGTCAAAGATGTTGGTCTTTCCTCCCTCCTTCTGAGTTTCAATGCCAGTTGACAAGTCCTTGGAAATGAAAGAGCAATCCTCCTACCTCCCAGCCTGCAATTCTAGTAGACCTTAGTGGATGCCTCCCAGAGAACAGGCTTGCTCAGTCTTGAACTTGTGGAGGGTCAGTGTTTAGGCATCTGATACCTACAAGAGTCTGGGAATGGCAGTAGGGAGGGAGGAGCCAGATCAAGAGAGTCAGGAGTTCAGTTAGAGAGAGGAGAAGTTGGGCCCCTCCCTCCCTCCCTCCCTCCCTCCCTCCCTCCCTCCCTCCCTCCCTTCCTTCTTTTCTTTTTCTGTTTTGCATAAGAGTTTGGACCTAGAACACTGTGCACGCTAGGGGAGTGCTCTACACTGAGGCACACCCACATCCCTTCCCTTCTTTAAAATGTGAGTGTGTGCACGCATGTGCACGGTTGCTGTTCACCTTTTTTGAGACTGTCTCAAAGAAACTTACCAATTATATAACAAATAGGCTGGCTGGCTAGGGATCCTATTTATTTATTTATTTATTATTTATACAACATTCTGCCTCCATGTATGCCTGTGCACCAGAAGAGGGCACCAGATCTCATAACAGATGGTTGTGAGCCACCAATGTGGTTGCTGGGAATTGAACTCATGACCTCTAGAAGAGCAGCCGGTGCTCTTAACCCCTGAGCCATCTCTCCAGCCGCTGCCTAGGGATCCTTAAGAATCCTCGTGTCCCACCTTTTCCCATGTTGAGATTGCAAGCACATACCACCGTGTCAGCATTTTGCTGTGGGTCCTGGGACTCAAACTTAGAACCTGTGCTATTGAGGTGAGTGCTTTACCAACTGAGACATCCTTCTAGCCCCAGTAGACACCCTCCTAGCCACTGCAGCTCTCTTGTTTTTGTGAAACAGCCGAAGTTGTTCAGACTGGCCCTGAACTCTGTAGCCTAGCCAGGCCTTGAACTTGCGATCCATTCTCCTTCCCCAGCCTGCAGATATTACAAGTCCGTGTCACTAGGCATGGCTCATAATGGGGAATTTCAAGCAAGGATAGAAAAAAGCACAGAAGCCGGAAGGAAGGAAGGAAGGCAGATGCTCCTGGGAGGTCATAGGGATACATTGAGAAGCTGGTGTGCCCTCTTAACTCAGTGGCCTTGATCTGGAGTCATCGCTGGGTGCTTTAAGCAGGGAGGGACATGGTCACTTTTACTCTTTGTTGTTGTTGTTGTTTTTTGTTTGTTTGTTTTTTGTTTTTGTTTTTTTGAGACAGGGTTTCTCTGTGTAGCTTTGGAGCCTATCCTGGCACTCGCTCTGGAGACCAGGCTGGCCTCCAACTCACAGAGATCTGCCTGCCTCTGCCTCCCGAGTGCTGGGATTAAAGGCGGGTGCCACCAACGCCAGGCCACTTTTACTCTTTAGATAGGCCCTGCAGCTCCAGGTTGAGCAGCCTGGCTAAGGGAGGATTAAGACTGGGGACCAGTTTGGGGCAGGTGAGAAACAAGGGCCTCAGTTAGGAAGAAACAGCAGCAGACACTTAGCAGAGTGCCATACGATAGAGGTAAGTAGAGAGTCATAAATGCAAGCCACGCATGTAAAACATCCTAGGAAGAACCATTAGAAGACCGAAGAGAAACAAGCACATTTAATTTTAGGAATATGTTTTGTTTCATATAAACTATTCAAAATACTGTAATTTTCGACAATAAGAAAACTGGGCATGCTTTTGATACTATTTTACAATGTGGTGTGTATTTTACACTTAGCACATTTCCGTTTGGGCTAACTGCGTGCCAAATAGCTACCATGCTGGTTAGTCCAGTTACTCTGGATGTGGTGTAGGGAGGGGAGGGGACGTGGCAGTAAGGGGACAAGGGACAGCTGTGTGGCTAAGGTCTGGCTGGTGACTGCCATCTGTAGACACAGTAAATATAGAAGTGGAGGAGCTTTGGGCCCCGGGAGACAATGAATTCTGACTTGACTTTGGGCACACAAATGGAAACGTTTTACAGACAATTGCAAACATCACTCTGGGGCTCTGGCGATGGCTGTGGCTGGAGAACAAATGTCAAGGGCAGTTTACAGATGGCAGAGGGACGCATGGGTGCAGTTGACTTAGCCCAGAGTGTACAGGCAAGAGGAAAGAAGCCAAGAGCAACATCCAGCTGGGACCCTGGTGTCAGGATTGCTAGGGGACTCTGTCTGCAAAGGAGACTTGGAAGGGAAAAATGCAGGAAACTGTGGCTAAGGAGGCAAAGACAGACTCAGAGACCTAGAGTCACAGGCTCCAGGATGAACAGATGTTTGCTCATTGGCCTGTACTTTTGGTTCTTGTGACTGATGTTGAGAAGGGGCAAGGAAGAGCCTGAAAAGATGGCTCAGAGGTCAAGAGCACTCTGCTCATCCAGAGGACACGAGTTCAATTCCCAGCACCCACATGACAGCTCATAACTGTCTGTAACTCCAGTGCCGGGGGAACCCGATACCCCCTTCTGACCTCAGGCACCAGGTGTCATGCAGTACACAGATATGTGCAGGTAAAACATCCATCGACATTAAAAATAATCAAAAGGAGAAATTTAAAAAATTAAAAGATAAACTAAATGAACTCTTCTATTAAAAAAAGTAAGAGGGGTAAGGAAGAAGTAGGAAGGCGTTGGGGAGCACAGGAGCTTATTGGTCCCAGAGAGTGCTATTTGTGGATCCCATGGCCTGCTTTGGTGGTCATTGTCCCTGGCTTGGGCTGGAGGGGCTGCTGTTCTAGCTCATGTTGTTAGAAGGTACCTGCTCACCTACCCTGTCCCCAAGGGAAAGTACCTGGCATTTTCTCTTTCTTTCTTTTATTCTTTCTTCCTTCCTTCCTTCCTTCCTTCCTTCCTTCCTTCCTCCTTCCTCCCTTCTCCCTCCCTCCCTCCTCTCTCCCTCCCTCCCTCCCTCCTCCTTCCTCCCTCTCTCCCTCCCTCCCTCCCTCCCTCCCTCCTTCCCTTCCTTCCTTTTAAAATTATAATTGTTTTGCCCATGGCTTAGGCTTATTACTAGCGATCTCTTACATTTAAACTAACCTATTTCTATTAATCTATGTATTGCCATGTGGCCATGGAGTTACCTCATTTTCTACATGTCTTGCTTCCTCAGCGGCTGCTGGTGTCTTCTCTCAACTCTGCCTTCTTTCTTCCTGTATCTCTGCTTGAATTTTCCACCTAGCTATTTTCTACCCTGCCGTAGGCCAAAGCAGCTTTATATATCAACTAATAAAAGCAACACATTCACAGAACACAGAAAGACATTCCACATCATTTCTCCTTTTCTAATTAAAAAGGAAGGTTTCAACTTTAACATTGTAAAATTACATATAACAAAACAGGTATCAAGCAAGAATTACAGTTATAATATTTAGTCTATTTATATTTGGCAAAATTAAAGAAAACACTCTATCATCTATCCTATCTTTGTGAGCCTAAAGTTTTATATCTAATTTATCTTTTATCATAACTAAGGAAAACTTTAATTATAACTGTCTAGTCTTCAACTCCATCAAAGACCCCAGAAGGATATAACATTACCTAAGTAAACAGGAAGTACATTGGAAGCAACTTCCAAAACTCTAGAAATGACAGAGATATCTGGCTGCCTGGACAGCCACCCAAAGTTCTTCTGTAATGTTGGGGTATCCATCTTCAGCCTACAGGCTTAGAGTGTCTGGCAGACTTCTCAGTGAAGCAGAAAATTTGAAACTGTCCCACTTATATTGGTGGTTTGTCAGTCATTTTTCTCTATGTCCTGCAGAATGTCTGACAAACTCTTCTATGAATCAGGAACCCTGAAGTACTGTCCCATCTTGTTTTGGCAAGTTCAGCAGTCATTTTTCTGTGGGTCTTGCATGTCCAGTTTATACAGCATACAGTCAAGCAGTCCAGGCAAGAGCAGTTTCTTGCCCAAATGGCTAGTCTTGCCGCATTGAAAGCAAATTCCATAAGGAGCTTCTTCACTGCCCATCAGCCTCTTGAAGTAATTGGTGCTGTCAGGAGCAGGTGTGCCGCACTGTCCAGAAAAGTCTAAGTTCTTAAAACATTTTAAATGTTATATTCTGTAGGTCTTTAAAGTGTTTGAATATTATCTATCCATTTGAAATATATCTCTGCATATCTAGAAAATCAAATGAACATGACTGTAAGTTTGACTATTATAGATGACTATTATTTTATATTTCTTAGCTATACATTACATTTTATATGAGCTGCATAAACAGTACCTTAAACAAGAGTAGAAACATACATATAGTGTAACAAAATTGACCTTAAATTTGTATCAATATAAAAGTTCTTTAAACAAGAATAAAAACATGTATATAGTATAACAAAATTAACTTTAAATTTGTAGCACTATACCAAAATCCATGCCAGTGCAAAATATATGAGAATAATAGTTGTCTTTTTATTTTATATTCCTATGTTCTCCTAAATATGCAAACATCCATAACCTACCAAATACCCAAATACCATCGATAATCTCCCAACTCTTGGGAATGTGGACGTCATTTTCTCCAAACTGATTCCTGCTGTCTGTGGATGAAGTGTCTTTAGGATCCCTGAGAAAATTTGAGATAATAGCCAAGTCCTGTTTGGGGCATTTTGTATGGTAGGCCCATCTCAGCCAGTATCCTTGAAACTGCTGTGGATGTTGGATTACCTGTGCCATTGTTCCCATTGGAGACCTTTCAGGGGGTCTTGTTCAACCAAACCATATTAACCTGGGAAGGAAACCATAGCTTCTAATCGTCTGTGGAAACAAAAGCAGAACATATCCATTCCAAAGCAACATATCTTTAGACTTAAATTTAGAAGTCAAGATACCTTTAAAATATATATGTTGGTTTGACTTAGTAGTCCAATAATCAAATGTCTCTCATCAGTTAGCTCCTTAAGTCAATAAATTCAAAGAAAACATACAAAATCCAGACTCTGTGTATTTTTCATCTTTATGTGGCTTATTATAATTTTTATTACTCTATTTCTAGATTTTTTTTTTTTTTTTTTTTTTTTTTTTTTTTTTTTTTTTTTTTTGCTTTTTGAGATAGGGTTTCTTTGGAGCCTATCCTGGCACTCACTCTGGAGACCAGGCTGGCCTCCAACTCACAGAGATCCGCCTGCCCCTGCCTCCCGAGTGCTGGGATTAAAGGCGTGCGCCACCAACGCCCCGGCTAGATTGTTCTTTCTAATCTATGACTGTCTCTATCCTTTTTCCTCTCTCAAGCCTTTGCACATTTTTTTAAACACACTGTGACATGTTTAGAGGTTTCTTTTTGTCTGGATCTCTCTTTATTTTGTATCTGTAATCTTTTTCTGATCATTGCTTTAAACTGCTAAGGACTAAAGAAGCATCGATGGCTGCTGGCTCCACCCCACTAGGCTTCCCGACATGCCAAAGTTGGCAACGCTTACTTCCTGTAGATAGCAGCTAGGAGAAGCCTCTTGACAGTGGCTTATGGAACAGGCTGCAGGAAGCCACCACACAGCATGTGGCTGGACTCTTCTTCAACCCTCAGTTGAGCTCTCAAGCCTGTAGGCAGTGGCTGGGAGGAGCCTCTATACTGTGGCTGTGAGAGACTTCAGGAGTCTGCCATGCTGCGGCCAGGGGATGCAGTTCTGCACCGTGGCCCACAATAAGAGACATGAACTACCAACTGTTTTTGGCTCCATTATTGTGTGTCTAGAAGCCCCCCCCCCTTTTTTTTAAAGCTTTACATAGGCCTTATAGAAATTCAAGAGCCTCACTTTGGACACTATTTGTAGCTAGAGCCTTTCTGTTCTGCCTGTCAGTACCACAGCCACTTATAATCACTCCGAGGCTTAATATTAATTACAATTGCTTGGCCCATGGCTTGGGCTTATTACTAGCTAGCTCTTACATTTAAATGAACACATTTCCATTAATCTATATATTGCTTCCTGGCCATGGTGTTACCTCATTTTCTACATGTCTTGCTTCCTCAGCAGTTGCTGGCATCTTCTCCCTGTATTTCTCCTTGGATTTCCTGCCTAGCTATATTCTGCCTTGCCATAGGCCAAAGCAGCTTTATTCATCAACCAATAAAAGCAACATATTCACAGCACACAGGCCATCGCACATCAGGCCTGGAAGGCATTTTCTTAACTACTGATTGAAGGGGTAGGGCCCAGCCCATTGAGAGTGGGACCAGTTTTCCTGGGTTCGGTGAGGCAGGCTGGCAGAGCATGGGAGCAACACAGTAAACATCATCTCTCTGTGGTCTCTGCATCAGCAGCTCCTGCCTCTAGGTGCATGCCTTGTGGCTTTCCTGTTCTGACCTTCAGTAATGAACAGGGACATGGAAGTGTAAGTCAAATAAACTATTCCCTCACGAGAATTGTGTTTCATCAAAGCAACAGAAAATGCAACTAAGATAGCTGCGTGACATTTTGCTCTAAAAGCAAATAGATAAATAATAACCATTTGTGAAAAATCAAAAAGGTTCTTAGTGACTGGTAGATATGGGAGAACAGAAGGAAATGTTAGAGGTCCATGCTCCCATGAGAGGCCATGTTGATGTCTGTTGTCCATGCTCCCACAAGAGGCCATGTGGAGGTCTGTGCTCCATCATGCTGCTGACAGCCATGTTCTTATCTGTGGTCCATGCAGCCACCAGAGGCCATCTTGATGTGTGTGGCCTGTGCTGTTACCTAAGGCCAGGTTGACATCTGTGGTCCATGGCCCATGCTGCTGCTGGAGACCCTGAGGATGTCCGTGCTCCATGCAGCCACTACAAACCCAGTGGAAAGCTCACGGTCTATGCAGCCACTGGCTGTTATGGACAAGGAAGCATCTCTTACAGTGGTGTGGATGGCTCGACAATTCCATAATTGTGAATGAGACAATGAAGGCTTCTGCAACAATCTCTCCCTTGGTCCCTGTTGGGTCAAGTTGAGTTCAGCTGATATGGCTGATGTCTCCCTTTGTGCTCCAGCTGAAGGGGTGCTATAATTCTAGTGACTTCCTTGCCTTCACCATTTTCCTCCATGTCCTGAGGCATGGTGTGGAATCTGAGCTCACCTCAAAGCTCCCAGCAGCCGGTCGCACCACAGCAGGCAAAACTCCAGAAGGCCCTCCAGGACCTGGCATTTTCATCCACCCATGACCTCAAACTCTCGAATTTCATATTGTCTGCCCAGACGGAGCTAAGAGGCTTCCCCACTATGTGGTTATGCTGGTGTTTGATCTTATCTGGCCTCAGCCATACTGCCTTCCTCAGAGCCACACTGATGTGTGTGTGGGTTGAGTCTTACTGAGGGCTCTGCTGGCTAGCTAGGTGCTTGCTGCCTGCAACAGCTCTGTCAAGGCTATGACAAGGCTATGAAGGGGCAGTGCTGGCTTTTCAGCAGGACATAGAGGAGGAAGGGGGCCGGAGGAAGGGGAGTACAAAGGGTCTGAAAGGATGAGGTCATTACTGAGGACCCTCAGGTTCTTCTGGAACAGGTTGGGAGGCATTATTTTCAGTGTAGATGGGAAGAGACTGAGGGTCAGGCTGGGTGCTGTTTGGAAGGAGAGGCTTACAGACCCCAGATCAGCCTCCATACGGTGTGGGAAGGTTCCGTTAACCCGGCTTTAACAGGGCTGGCCCTCCATGCAGTGAGAGGTTTCCCTGGCACCCCCCCATCCCACCCCCGCCTGCCACATACACCAAGTGATGAGTTCTGGTCTGGTGTCTGCAGCCTGAGGAGAGGCAGGGATCTGACAAAGTCATGCCCTTCTGTGCAATGACCTTGGAGCTGTCAGTCATTCAAAACCTGAACTTTCTTCTGGAGTGTCAGTCTTGGCCTTCACGCCATTTTTGCCAGGTTTGGGAACCCCGAGGGAGGGCTTCCTCTGGAGGCTCCCTGTGGTGTGGGGAGTAGTTAGGAGTTCTACCTTTAGCCTTTGAGTAAGGGTGTGAGGGGATATTTCAGGCTATTCAGAGGTGTGAGGGAAGGAGGTGAGGAGCTGCATTTAAGAAAGGCCAGGACCCAGGGCCACCACAGCCCCCTCACAGTTGGCTGAGTGTGGTCCCTAAACCCGTGTTCTTGGTCTTCAAGGGCTTGTGAGAGGGAGGAAGAGAGGAGCTGAAGCTCATGAGTGGTGAGTTCAAGAGAAGGCAAGGGAGGGCTCAGGATTTTACACTCTGTGGTAAAACCCTGGGTTTCCCTCTCAATTCTGAGTCCTGGATACCATCACCTGTCAATCTTTATCAAGACACACCATCCTAATAGCTTGGGGGGCTATTGAAATCATTGTACAGCCTGGCCCCAGCTGCCCACTAGTTTCCCAAACTGGCCAGCACCCCCGTCTTTGGATTCACAAGCTGTAGGGCGGCTCCATCATGGTTTAAGCTCGGGAAGTCTGGGACTGTAAGCAGTAGGAAAAAGAGAGCTTAACATCCCAGATACTGGTGAACTATGCAGAAAGGGGTTCAGGAGGTACTCCCTCGTCCTCATCTCGTCGCCCCTCCTCTGGCTCCCACGGGGGCCCTGGGCTGAAACTGAAATGCTAAAATTTCTCGTGTTCATGCTGAAGGTTTTGCCTCCTGGTTCCCAGAAAGCACGCAGCAGGGACTAGCTGATGGAACGGGCTGTGAAAAGAGGTTAATGCAGAATTGGGGGTGGGGGGGTGACGTGAGCACTGCCTCTCTTGGCCACCCTCAAGTCTGTTGACGTCTCCTGTCCTCACCCCACCTCCGGGCTTTCGGCTAGGTCTTCCGATGTCCCCCTTATCTTCTCCCCCCCCCCCCCCCTCCATGGCTTTCAAGCTTCCTCTCTAGCCCCCACAGTTCTCTGCTTCTCCAAACTGCAGCCAGGGGAAAAAGCCCTAACACATTCTCCCGCCCCTGCTCCCCAGTCGCATTGGTTCCCTACCCCCCCTTGCAGCACCTGGCGCCCCCAGTCTTCCAATTGGCCAGCGGCCCCATCAATCCTTGCCTGGCTGTGCTGATGTCATCCTGCAGTAGCGGGGATGGGGTGGGAGTGAGTGAGAGCGAGCGAGAGAGAGCCAGAGTGAGGACGCTGAGAGCGAAGAGAAGCTGCCGCAAGTCCCCCATCTCAGCCACCCAGCGGGTCTGCACGCCTCCGCCGTATGGACCAGCGTGGTCAGCAGGCTCCTTTCTGATTCTGTCCTCCTCTCCTTGCAGAATCTCCGCATCCCCCCACCCCCAAGGTGGCATTAGCAGGCTTGAGGCTCCCAGGGGACAGGAACGCTGGCCTGGCGTGCTTCACACCACACCATGACTCTCCTGCTGCTGTCCCTCTTGCTGGCCTCCCTGCTCCAGCTCAGCTCTGGCAACAAAGGTGAGATAGACAGGGATGGGGGGCCTTCTGACCTGGGGCGTCGGGCTGAGCAGCGTGGGGCATGGAGGGAAGGAGACGTTGAGACTCTCTGGCGCATGACAGGTGTCCTTTCCTTTCTGGTTACCTCTTTCCATCCTTCTCAGACCTGTTCCCTTCACCCATCTCACTTCCAAGGACCACCTCCTCTCTGATCCGTCTCTACATGCGTTTGCCCGGCATCCTGCTTGTATTTGGTCTCCATTCCCACCTGGGGTCTCTCTGCCCCCCTCCCCCAACTCCTCCATGCTGGTAGACACCTCCTGTCTCAAAGGAACTTGCGCCCCAAGGGTGACGTTCCCTCAGCTTCGTTTTCACTGGGTGTGCACACCAAGGGTGTGTGGCAGATCCATCTGGTTGTCTCCGTCCCTTCCTGGGGAGAAACTGTGTACCGCAGCTCGGCAATTCTGAGCACGTATGTTTCTTCGTGTTCCTCTGCATCCGTACCCTTCTCGCTGCATCCATCCGCTGGGTGGTGGGTGACCACAGCTGCCCTCTCTGGCAGACAGCAGATAAATTCAGCTGGGTGAGACTGTCAGGGGGAGGGCGAGGGTGGGGTCACGGGCAGAGGGTTCAGGTAGGCAGAGGGGAGGGAGAAAGGCTGGAAAGGGGTGTGGGGTGCTCCAGGAAATAGGTGCGAAGGGAGCTGAGGAGTGGGAAGGGAAGAAGGGACGGGGAAAGGAGAAAGGCAGAGGCAAGGAAGGAAGGAGGAAAATCAGCAGCAACGGTGAAAAGCAGGGGAGGAGGGAGCCAAGGAAGAGCCAGTGAGCCAAGAAGGGGAGAAGAAGAATGGACACAGGACAGGCGGCAGCCATAGAAGAGGGCCAGGGAGAGGGCTCAGACACAATGTTGCAGGGTGCCTGGCTCTGTACTTGGCGGCCCTTCTGTCTGTTGTCTTCTATGTCCGGCTGGAGCTCCTACCTTAATGGTCCTCCTGGCTCTCCAGCCTCCTGTCCCTTCCTACTTAGCTTTCCATGTACCATCCTGAGGCTTTCTCTTTGGCCATTAAGGAAGGGTGCTATGGCGGTGACCATCATGAAATGGTGAGGCCTGCGGTTTCCAGGACATTTGCTGGGCTGTGGTTAGAGGAGTGAAGAATGGAAATCAGAATTTCTTGCTTGTCATGAGATACTGGAGTGAGAGGACTCTGGTGACTCAGTTTCCCTCTGATGACATATCCTCCCCTCTCTGTGTCCGGCTTTGGGGGCATGGATGGGTAGACCAAGTGGTGGAGGTTGGTTCTAGGATGAGGTAGCAGAGACATATGTGCCTTCCCTGTAGCCTCTCGAGAGCTTGAGAGGAGTTGGTCTTGGGGAAGAGATCCTATTTGACAGAGTCTGGTAGGTGAAAATTAGGATGCAGCCACAGGTCTGTAAAAGGGTTCAGGAAGTGTGGGGTGTGGAGGTCTTGAGAGGACCTAGAAATGTGCTGGTTATGACTGCGTTCTCTTGGGTGTGGGGATGGGAAGTAAGGCAGGGATTTGCTGTGTTTCTAGGCCAGCTCCATAATCCCCGAGGATGTTGGCTCTGCTGGGTCCAGTCACTTGGCATTGATTTCTCTGCTCTACCCTTGCTCCTCTGCCCCCTCCCCCCTCCCCCCCTCCTGCTACTGTCCTATATACTTCTCTTCTTTCCTTTCTCCTTTTCTGGGTGAGTGGCCTGAAGTCTGGGCCGGACTTGGAGAAGTATAGACTGAAGGGATTAGGGTTGAAATTCAGTAGGGGTGTGTGTGTGTGTGGGGGGGGGGAGGGTAAACCACTGAGACCCTAGGAAACTGGTCAATATTCTTCCCTGTCTTAACTCTCCCTTCACTCATCCCTGTCCCCTCTCAGGACCTTCTAAGGGCCACCACTGTTTCTTGAGTCCCATTTGCCAAGACAAAAAGACCTTATATGAGATTCTCTACCCCTAGTCATGATCCCCAGGGGGGAGATAGTGGTCCCTTCCCCAAAGGAGGGTCGTTGCCATGGAAACTGCCTATCCAGTTATACAGAAGGCTATATAATCTCCCACAGAGCCTCTGAGACCTTCTGTGGCTCATACTTCTCCTTGCAAGGTGGCAAAGGCGGGGAAAGGGTGTTGATCTAGGGTGTAGGCTTAACAAGAGCTGCATCCTGGGAGCGGAGGTTCAGCTCCTAAGTACTTTCTCTCTTCTCTTTGGGGGTGGGGCCAGCCAACAAGCACAAGCCCTGGATCGAGGCAGAGTACCAGGGCATTGTCATGGAGAATGACAACACTGTCCTGTTGAATCCACCACTCTTTGCCTTGGATAAAGATGCCCCGCTGCGCTATGCAGGTAACTGGGGCTACGGTGAGGGGGTTGAGAAAAGTGGGTGGGAAAGTGGAAGGCAAGAGACGGATGGGAGGTCCTGGTAGTGGGAGCAAGGGGAAAGTGGGGCCCAGGTCTGGGAAGACATCGGAGAAAGGGAGGTGCAAGAAGGCAACGGGCTGCCCTGAAAAATGAAGACGGAGCGAGGGATGTCAGAGTTGAGCATCCAGGAGCAAACACAGTAGATTTTGCAGACCTCAGACCTGCTAGCTGGGGATCAAGGATGCTTCATGCCATCAATACAAGGGGCTGGAGTTTGGGAGGAGACATGCAGCTGGGCATGTGGCTCTCAGTGGCCTACGCGAGGAGGCTGAGGGCTGGAAGGAGACGCTCTGGGTCACGTGGAGTCTCATGTCTTCTCTTCCTGCCTTGCCAGGTGAGATCTGTGGCTTCCGGCTGCATGGGTCTGGGGTACCCTTTGAGGCTGTGATCCTGGACAAGGCAACAGGTGAAGGGCTGATCCGGGCCAAGGAGCCGGTGGACTGTGAGGCCCAGAAGGAACACACCTTTACCATCCAGGCTTATGACTGTGGCGAGGGGCCCGATGGCACCAACACCAAGAAGTCTCACAAGTGAGGGAAGCCTATCTCATGCCTGTTTGTTATGGAGCCCTTCTCCCTCCTTCAACAATGGTCTCTCAGAGACTGTGATGCTTAGTCCGGCAAGTTCAGTCCCTTCAGTCTCTGGTTAGCAGAGGATAGACCAACCTGAACCCGGGGATGGAACCCACAACCTTACTTGTGCCGAGGAAGCCCTCTACCAAAGGGCTATGTCTCCACACCCAAATTTACTATTGCAAAGTTACTACCAAAAATGAGTAATAATGTCCCCTTTGTTCCTGTGTCAACTGATGATTGTCTGTTCTAGCATAGTAAGAGTAAGGCCCTCTTAGTCCCTGGTCATACTGACTGAATGTCACCCCTGCTCTTCATAGAGTTTAGGGATCTCTGGTCAACATCACAAGCATACAGGAGGCTAGTTGGACAATGTGCTCAGACTTTATGGTCTTGCTTCTCCTTGTCTGTGAGACAGAGTGTTACTAGGAAGCTTACCAGAGGTGGTTTGTATAAAAAAACGTGTCCCTTTGTATCTACTGCACAGCACAGGGGCATTGTGGTGACCGCAAGACAATGAGGAAGAGACAAGCACATTCCACACACAGCCAGACCCCTTCCAAGCGCCCCCTCTGGTCTATTTGCAGCACACAGCATACATCAGGCTTGTGGTATACACACAGCTGGGAGGGACCAGGGAGGGTAAGGATGGTCACATAGCATGGAAGAGGATTGGCTCTCAGACACCTCCATCTGTCACCAGCTCATTTCTCACTTGGCCATGGGAGACAGATCAGTAATAAGGAATCCTAGGCTCCTGAGAGGCATCAGAGGTTAGAAGGGTCTTTGTGACTTAGTTTCTTCCCACTTAAGAGACAAGACCTTTGCCTCTGAGTCTGGGGGCCTGGCTCTTGGTTAGTGGCAGGGCACAGAGTGATCATCCTAGACGTAGCTCTGTTTGCTTGGGAAGGTGTGTGAGTCAGGAAGGTTCATGGCTGAGATACAATGTAGGCAGATGAACTACTCAGATCTATCAGACAACTTACGACTTCCAGTCAAATGCCACTTCCTTGATGGCTGGTTTTAACTTTTTTTTTTTTTTTTTTTTGTCTATATCTTTCTCATTTCTTCTGTAAGATTTGACCTTTATTAAGTCAGGGACCAGCCGGGTTTATGTAGTTTCTATTTTTCTGCCATTCCCTTCACCTTGACATCCTAATGAGGGTTCCCCAACCACACTCAGAGCTGTGTAAGTTATGAAATGTGTGGATAGGCAGGGACGGACAGCTGAAAGGGATCAGATGTGTGCAGAACCTATTTATTCTCCTCTTCCTCATTCTATACAGCCTTTGGACAGAAATCACCAATTCTGGAGTTCTCTAGGGCTTGTTCCTTCTTCCTCATGTCGGGCCCTCTCCCCTGTGTGGTTTTATAATGGTTATGACTTTAGCACAGTTTAACTGTGCCCGCTGGAGTGGGCACGAGCAGTCTCAAGGGTAGACTGGCTCCCTCCTCCTCTCGGTCCCCATCTGGATTCCTGATTGCATTTTGCTCAGCGTTTGCAGCCGCCTAACGCATGCGTGTCCATTCTGTTCCTATGGGTGCAGGGCAACCGTGCATGTCCGCGTCAACGATGTGAATGAGTTTGCCCCGGTCTTTGTGGAGCGTCTGTACCGTGCTGCAGTGACAGAGGGGAAGCTGTATGACCGCATCTTACGCGTGGAAGCCATCGATGGCGACTGCTCCCCTCAGTACAGCCAGATCTGCTACTATGAGATTCTTACACCCAACATTCCTTTCCTCATCGACAATGACGGTGAGTCTTCTGTCTCTAGCTACCCAGCACCCTCTGCTCTCCTGATGTCTGGCCCAGAGCATTGCTCTCTGCTCCTGCCTCTCCCCACAGACCTTCAGTTCCAACGTCTTTGCCCTGTGTGAGTGAGGGCCCTTTCCTTCCCAGCTATCTCCTTCCCACCTTCTGCTGATCAGTGCACCAGTTCATGCTTGCCTCTCTTGGTCTTCCTGTGCCTCCCTGGGCTTCCTCTAGTGCACCTGACCTGTCTGTCTGTCTTCCCGTTTCATACTTCAGGCAACATTGAGAACACAGAGAAGCTGCAGTACAGTGGTGAGAAACTCTACAAGTTCACGGTGACAGCGTACGACTGTGGGAAGAAGCGGGCTGCGGATGACGCGGAGGTGGAGATACAGGTGAAGCCCACCTGCAAGCCCAGCTGGCAAGGTGAGTTTGCTTGGCAGGGACCTGCTTGAAAAAATCACCTGTCACTTTTTTTTCCCCATTTTTTTTTTTCCTTACCTCGTCTGATGACCGTGGAAGGTAGGCTTGGTGCTGGAAGCGCATTTCCAGGCAGGCCATTTTCCTAGGAGCTGCAGACAGTCAGTGCACATGGCAGGAGGGCCTGCCTTACCATCTGCCTTCTATCCTCCTGTCTCACCTGTGCAGGCTGGAACAAAAGGATTGAGTACGCCCCAGGCGCCGGGAGTTTGGCTTTGTTCCCTGGCATCCGCCTGGAGACCTGTGATGAACCATTGTGGAACATCCAGGCCACCATAGAGCTGCAGACCAGCCATGTGGCCAAGGGCTGTGACCGAGACAACTACTCCGAAAGGGCACTGCGGAAGCTCTGTGGTGCGTGTGTCCCCACTCGCCCAGGACCCTTCCCAGGCATCCCTCATTTTCTCTGTACCCTTTCTGAAAGTTGACTCCTCAAGCCCTCACAGGTATTTATATGGGAGTTGAGGCCTGGGGATAGCTTTGGTGGCCCAAAGGGCAGGTAGATGGTGATGAAAGATGGTAAAGATGCATCATTGTTGGACCCAACACTAGAGACATCACAGAACAATATTTGGGAGCAAGGAAGAGTTGGTGAATGGGCTGAGTTAATGAGAGACATTTCTAGAAGAAAGACAACTAGCCTCTTGTCTTTGAAAGGCTACAAGAGGTGGTGAATGGTTGTCAGTCCCCCCCCCCCTTTTTCTACTTCCTTCCCATTTCCTCACCTGCTGCGTCTCAGCTCTGATACTTGTGTCTGTTGGCACCTCTGCAGGCGCTGCTACTGGGGAGGTAGACCTGTTGCCCATGCCTGGCCCCAATGCCAACTGGACAGCGGGACTCTCAGTGCACTACAGCCAGGACAGCAGCCTCATCTACTGGTTCAATGGCACCCAAGCTGTGCAAGTTCCCCTGGGTGGCCCAGCAGGGCTGGGCTCTGGGCCGCAGGATGGCCTTAGTGACCACTTTACCCTGTCCTTCTGGATGAAACATGGCGTGACTCCCAACAAGGGGAAGAAGGAGGAAGAGACCATCGTGTGTAACACAGTCCAGAATGGTGAGCCCCCCTTGGGGCCCTAACCTGAGGTTGGACACTGGCTCCTTGTCCTGCATTTGTCCCCCTTTGTGACAAATGTCCTTCAAACTTACAAATTGCCCTTCTTTTCATTTGTAAGTTGCCGATGCTCGTTTTGCTTTGTATTTTGAAATAGACAGTTTTGCTACGTAGCCCAGGTTGGCCTTCAGCTTGAACACAGCCCTCCTGCATCAGGCTTCTGAGTGCTGAGATTCCAGGAATGCCTCGTTATACTTCCCACACCACCTTAAGAAAAAGAGATGGAGTCTTGCCATGTTGCTTAGGCTGACTGAGAACTCCTGGGCTCAAGAGGTCCTCTTGCCTCACTGTGACTATGGCAAATGCCACCATGCCCAGTTCATGGGCAGGATTTGTCACCCCTGTAATTCTGTGACTTGCTGAGTTGATACGTTGAGATGTTCCTGCTCTAGGTGCAGGGGGACTGACTCCCAGACCACATTATCTTCATTGGCAGTTGCCAAGTTAGTCTCCATACACCCCGTTCTGTCTTTTCACCCACGAAGGCCCACCACTGCACATGGTAATGGTTTACCCATCCTTTCTCTAGGAGCTGACTGGCTTTGTCTCCACACGCCCTCACAAGAGACATCCTCCCCAGCTGTCACCTGGAACCTTTTCTTGCCTCAGGCCTGTGTTTGACCCCTGTCCCCTTTTCTGCCCTCTTAGAGGACGGCTTCTCTCACTACTCACTGACTGTACATGGCTGCAGAATCTCCTTCCTCTACTGGCCACTGCTTGAGAGTGCCCGTCCGGTCAAGTTCCTCTGGAAGCTGGAGCAGGTGAGACAGGGGCCTGTCTGCCTCTGAGAGGGCTGGGTGGGTGGAGCTAACTTTTAGGGAGGGGGTTTCTGAACTCCTGGGGTTGTTTTGAATGGCTCTCTTCCAACCTGATTAGTCTACCCCAGGTTGTCTGGTCTTCTCAAGGTTTGCTGCCTAGAAAAGCATTCATGGATTGAAGGGAAGGAGGGGCAACTCTACTAAACCTGGCCATCCATCTGGGCCCTTGTTTTATTTTATTTTCTTCTCACATATAACCTGTATAACAGTATCTGTCCTTGATTCTTAGTTGTAACCAGGAAACCAAGCAATGCTGGGGTCAAGTTCAGAGCTTATGGTTCAGTGTTGATTGGCAAGCCTGTTGGTTTTCAGTACTAGTTAATTTATTTTTTCAAGACAGGGTTTCTTTGTGTAGCCTTGGCTGTCCTAGAACTAGGTCTGTAGACTAGGCTGGCCTCAGAGTCACAGAGATCCTCCTGCCTCTGCCTCCCACATGCTGGGTGGGCTTAAAGGCATGCACCACCATGGCCTGGCTAATATTTTTAAAATTTGTAACTTTTCACTTTATGGTATTTTATTATTATTATTATTATTATTATTATTATTATTATTATTGAGACAGAGTCTCTTTGTAGACTATGTTGATCTTGAATTTGCTAAATAGCAGAGAATGGCCTTGAACTCCTGATCTTCCTGGATCCACTTCCCAAGTACCTGGATTACAGATGTGTGCCACCATGCCAAGCTAAACTTTAGAGTTTTCACAAGGTAAAAAGAATCCCACATCCTGAGGTTGTTGTATTATCAAATTATACAATAGACCTGTATAGACTTAAAACCACTCTATACATGTTAATCTTCAGTCTTTTGCCTATGCTAAGGAAGAATGACTAAAAATAGACAAGGGAACTAAGATCCTTTCTTAAGTCAACACTTCCAAGTTGCAGTCTGGTTTTTGAGATGGTCTTTACCCTATAGTTCAGGCTAGCCTTGAACTTTCAACCCTCCTGCCTCTACCTCCTGGGTGCTGGGACTATAGGTTTGTGCCAACATATCATATATGAATATCCTATATTCATTCTCCAAGTTGGCTACAAGGGCCAGTGAGGACCAATTTGAGTTCCCGTCTTCTACCTTTCCTATACACCCCGTAAGAGTAATTGACAAATGGGAAAAAAGCACAGGAAATAGGAGAGAAGGAAGAGCCTGGAAAACTTACAAGCTAGATAAGTGAGGTCAGTTTATAAAAGCTTTTGCTGTTTGTAGCACATTTGAACAGAGATTTGCCATTTGCTGCTATGTCCTCCGCCCACTTTTTAACTTTTTATTCTGAGACAAGGTTTCACTAAGTTGCTCATGTTGGCCTTTTACTTACTCAAGGCTGGTCCTTGAACTTGTGATCCTTTTGTCCCAGCCCCCCAAGGAGCTGGGATTATAGGCCTATTCACCATGCCAGGAGAGAAAGATAGATAGAGTGAGTTGCTGGGGACTGAATACCAGGCTTGGGCAGTGCTCTATCACTGAGTTGCCTCCCTAGTCCTTCTCTTTAAAATTTTCTTTATCCTCATTTATTTAAAACATCTATTGAACACCAATTAAGTGACTGCCTTTTCAACAGATGGATTCTAGGGGTACAATGGAGTTAAATAATATGAATATAATAGGAATTAAAATACTCAATTTCAGTTAGCTTATATTTTAGTTGAGTAGGTAAGCTATTTTATCTTTTTCTTTTTCCCTCCCTTGCCTTCTGTTTCTCTCCCCATCTCCTCTTTTTGGCAGAGTTGGGGATCTAGCCCAGTGTGTGCCAAGTCTATCCTTGACCCCTAAGCCAGCCTCTAGTGGAGGTGGAGTTTTACAAAATCTAAGGCAAGGAAGAGACGAGTGGGGTTGGGGCACACAGGTAAAAAGAAAGGCTGAAGGATGGGCTTGGAGAGATGGGCAGTGGCTTTAGGAAGCTGTTGTCTGAAGGCCTTAAAGCAGGTCTATGACATGGTCAGAGTTATATTCCAAGATGGTCACTTGGGCAGTTGTGGGAGGACTATGCTAATGAGGAAGAAGAGTGGAAGTAAGCCAGGCCTAGTGGCACAGGTCAGAGATCCCAGCTACCTCAGAGGTTGAGGCAGGAGGATTGAAAGTTCAAGACTCCCCTGGCAATTTAGTGAGACTTTGTTTTTGTTTTTCAAATATTATCATCATTGTCGTCATCGTCATTGTCATCATCATCACCATCGTTTGTTGCGGGTACAGCTCAGTTGGCCGAGAGTGCCTGTCTACTAATGATGGCAGTCCAGAGATGGCGAGCCCTACATAGAAACCCACAGCTGTTAGTTTTGTTTGGCCCTGAGAGGAAAGCATCTGTTGGTTTGGGTGTGGAGAATGGGATGTGAGGGGAACTGGGAACAGCTCTGGGTTCATTCTCCAGCACCACATATAACCATGTGTCATGGTGCCTGCAAGGGGGGTCAGAAGTTCAAGGCTCTGGTGAGGTTGAGGCTAGCCCAGGCAACAATAGACTTTGATTCAAAAAACCCAAACCATCAGGCATGATGGCTCATGGCTCACACCTTTAATCCTAACACTCCAGAGGCAGAGGCAGGTGGCTATCAATGAGTTTGAGGACATCCGGGTCTAAAAAGTGAGTTCCAGAACAGCCAAGGCTACCTAGAGACCCTATCTCAAACAAACAAACAAAAACAAACCCCAAACCAACCAACCAACCGAAGAAGAAGAAGAAATAAAAAGTAAGAAAAAGACCAGACCAGGGATATGCTTGGAGGTAGAGTGCTTGCCTCAGAAGCTCAAAGCCCTAGGTTCTGTGTCCAGTACAAAGAAGAAAAGAGGAGGTGAGTTGAGAGATGGAACTACTGTGACTTCACACAAAAGGGCCTGGGAACTCACTGATGTGTGACCGTGGAGATGGCGAGTCCTAAGTAGAAACCCACAGCTGTTCATTTTGCTTGGCCCTGAGCTGAAAGCCCCTTTGAGTGGAGGATGGGATGTGAGGGGAGCTGGGAAGCATAATGGCTTCCATCTCATTCGTGTTAAATTTTTGATGGCATTGAGGCATCTGAGTGGAAAGCCCAGAATTCGGGGAGAGCTCTGGGCTGGAGATGGACATGGCAGTATTACCAGTGTGAATGTGGACTGAGGAACAGCCCTTTGAATAGACTAGGATACTCCTAGGAAGGGGATGCAGGGCAGGAGAGGAGAGAGCCTGTGCCTGAGCCTTGCGGGATCCCAACACTGGGAAGTAGCTATGGAAGAGACCTCCACCCCTTCCTCTGCCCATTCCCTCCTCTCGACAACTCTAGGAGAAATGGCAGAGTGAAGCAATAGATGTCCCGGAGGTTCCTGCTGGGCTAGAAACCACCCTGAAATCACATTCACAAATATCTTTGGAAAAATTCATTTGCAGCATAGTGGGTGTTTTGTTGATGTTATTATTTTCTTTTTTGAGACAAGAGCTCGTTGTGTTGCCCAGCTGGCCTTCTCATTCCTGGACTCAAGTGATCCTCCTGTCTGGCCCTCCTGAGTTGCTGGACTTTAGGGTGTACTCCAGTGTCTAGCTCTGTCCGTAGTAGTCTTACAGGTTCCCCTAACTCACGGAGTTTTCTATATGAGGGTGCCTGCCTTGCAGACTTTGGACAGTGATGCTGTTCCTTGAGCTGGGTGTGCAGGCAGCCCTGCTGGTAAAACTGGGGATGTGTAGGACTGTCTTGCCTCCAGGACATGGATCAGGGCTGGGGCTAGTTCCTTGGAAAGCAAGTAACTGAGGGGTTCTTGCCCTCACTTTGCACCACCAGGTATGTGACGACGAGTGGCACCACTATGCCCTGAACCTCGAGTTCCCCACGGTCACACTCTACACTGATGGCATCTCCTTTGACCCTGCTCTCATCCATGACAATGGTCTCATCCACCCACCCAGGAGGGAGCCTGCACTCATGATTGGGGCCTGCTGGACTGGTGGGTCCCCTGACCTCCTCAGTAAAGTCTCAGTGGCTTAGGGCTGGGGCGAGGTGGGCAGGTGAGGACGAGGGTGGCCTGTCCCTCTGCAGAGGCCATCTCCTACATGTCTGTACAGCTGAGCAGGGAGACTACACCGAATAATCTCAGCTAGAGGGGACCTCTGCTTCTGGTACCACCCCCCACCCCCATGGTGTGGGTCAGTAACGTAAACTTGGTGGAATTTCCATCCATAACTCTACAGTGTAACTCCAGCCAGTTCTCACTTCGTTCCCTCAGAGAGATGACAATTTCCACAGCCTCTCCCTCGCAGGAGGACAGGAATCTCTCAGAGGACTGCTAGTCTTCCATTTGTGGACTTATCTTACCAGAACATTCCTGTCTCCTCAGCAATAGAGTCATCTGTAACAGAGGCCTGCAAGAGTGGAGCATGGCATAAGAGGGGTTGGGACTCTGCTGAGAGCCTGCAAACCCTATGAGGTCTGAGGGGACTTACAGAACTTCTTGTCACAGCCCTCAGCTCACTGCCACTTTTTTTCTTCTTCTCGGTTCCCAGAAGAGAAGAACAGAGAAAAGGAAAAAGGAGGAGACAACAGTACAGACACAACCCCAGGTACATCGCGTATGAGAACTGGAGACCAGAGTTCTAATCCAGCCTTTCTAGGTTCAACTTGACTTGCCACCATGGTAGAGTTTCTAAACCGGGTCAAGCAGGGTGTTCTTGGAGCAGGAAGACCGGGCATAGCTTGTCTGGATTCTGGGTGTTGTTTTTTTCCCTGCTCATGGAATGTAGTAAGGTTTCTCTTGCTGACTTTCCACATGACAGAAAGCAGGTAGCAGCAGGGGACAGTCCAGGCATCTGTGGAGATCACACACATTCATCCTGGTGCCCCTGCATGTCCCTGGAAAGACTTCCTCTCTCAGTCTCCTTATTTCCTGTTGGTTTCTAATGTTCCTCTTGACTGTGGTTTCCCCCTTCTCTCCCTCTCTCCCCTTCCTCCTCATGGTATTTTTCCTCCTCCCCTTCTCAGTTTTCTTCTTCCTTGCTAGGGGATGGAACGCCGAGCCTCACACATGCTGGGCGAAAATTCCGTCCTGCCTTTTGCCTCACGGGTCTTCTCTATCCTCGTCGTCCATCCCAGCCCCCCTTCCTTCTCACCTCTCATCTCTTTTATTTCCATATTTTCATTTTCTTTCTCAAGCTCTCTGTGTGTTCTTCCTTTCCCCTTTCTATCACCCTACCCTCCGTCCCACCTGTCCCCTGTCCTCTTTTCTCCTCTCACCACCTGGCCTGCTCCTGTGTTCCTGCCCTAGGAGACCCCTTGCTGATCCACCACTACTTCCACGGCTACCTGGCTGGTTTCAGCGTGCGCTCAGGTCGCCTGGAGAGCCGTGAGGTCATCGAGTGCCTCTATGCATGCCGGGAGGGGCTGGACTATAGGGATTTCGAGAGCCTGGGCAAAGGCATGAAGGTATAGACCCTTCCACTCCCTCTCTTTCCCGGCATGCCCTTGCCCCTCCCCTTGACCCCCCCACACTTCTGCACCTTTCCTCTCCGGCCTCCTGGTGTTGCTCTCAGCTATGTCTGTGTCTGGGACCCAGGTCCACGTGAACCCCTCGCAGTCCCTGCTCACCCTGGAGGGGGATGATGTGGAGACCTTCAACCATGCCCTGCAGCATGTGGCTTACATGAACACTCTGCGCTTTGCCACACCCGGCGTCAGGCCGCTGCGCCTCACCACCGCTGTCAAGTGAGTTTCCGGTGGGAGGTCCAATCATAGGGCAGCGTCAGTCTCACTCTTTGTCTTAAGACATCACTAGATCTAGCCACACCTTCCTCGTTTCATGGCCCTCTCTGAGCACTGAGAGAAGAGAGCTGACCTGTTGAAGGTCATGCTGATAGAAGAGCTAGGGCCAGAATCAGGTTTCTCAATCTGTTCCTCTCTGCGAAACTGTGTTGCCAGGGTTTGGGAGCTTCTGATCTTCTCTATGCTGATCTATAAAATGGGACGGAGAGGTTGGAAGCTGGGGCACCTGGCATTAATTCTGACTCGGTACTAATTCTTTGGATGACCTTGGGCAAATGGTCACTTTTGCCTTGCTTTTGCCTATTTTTAATCTTACTTCACCAAGTTCTTGCAAAATGAATCTGATGAACCCAGGCTACGAGTGGTCCCAAGCCAAATCTGGCCCCTCTCTAGTCTGAGAAGTTTTAGTGGAACACAGCCCTGCTTGTTTGCCTACTGTTCATGGCTGCTTTTACAGTGTCCTGGTCACCAGGACACTGGGACAGCTGGGACAGGGATTGCATATCTCCAAAAGAGAGAGATTATGGTTCTTTTACAGGAAAAGTTTGCTGGACTTTGCATTCTAATGGCATGATTTTTGAATTCCTTACCAGAAAAAATGTGGATTTCAAGGTTTAAGTATTTATTAAGTATTTTAAAATACAGCTCGAGGGATAATAGAACCTGGCCAGTGGAATTGTTATGAACGAAATACTACAATCCGGAGCAATCGCTTGCCAGAATGCCTGTTCTGTAGGGGTTACCAGTCCCTAGTGGTAGTCTGTAGGGCAGTTTTAGGAGCTACTGCCATCTAGTGGGCGGACCACACAATTTAGGAGTGTCAGGTTTCATGTGTTCTCCCTTCTCTGCCTCAGTTTCTCCATACATTTCCCGAAGCATCTGACTTCAGATATCTTGAGAGAGGGGGACCTGAGGCCTGTAGGAACCGGGCACAATTACCAGGATCCAGTTAGACCTGTGGAGGGGGTTGCTGGGCCATCCTGAGGTTACACCGTGGAGTTGAAGATTGCAGACTATGGAATATCTTGTGGATCAGAGCTGTATGAACTCTCACTATGTACTAGTCAGAATTTCTTTTGTAAAGGATTATCTATTTTTATGTGTATGGGTATTTTGCCTGCATGTATGTCTGCATACTACATTTGTGCAGTTCTGGCAGAGGCCACAAGGGGGCATCGATAGATCCCTTAGAGTTGGCGTTAACAACCTGTATTGAGGTGCCATGTGGTTGCCGTGACTCGAACCTGGGGCCTCTGGAAGCACAGCCAATGCTCTTAACCGCTGAGCCATCTCTCCATCCCTCTAGTCATAATCCTTAAGGGACTTTCATCTCTCAGGAACCAAGAAGCTGCCTCAGTCCGTCCATGTACCCAGGAGCTACGTCAGAGGGGAGAGCTGTGTTTTGGCCAAGGGTGGAACTCTAGCAGGGGCATCCGAGAAGGGCTTGCCTCAATGTCTTTGCTGCCTCATTCAGACCTAGACTTGGAAATTGATTTTGGCCTTTTCAGAAGAGGGAAGAGGCCTTGACATTTTTAAAATGAGATTTCTTCCTTTCTTGCCTTTAGTTCTGTCTCTCTAGGGTCTCGTGTAGTCACTGTATAACTGAGGATGGCCTTGGTCTCTCTGTCTTCCAGCTTGTACTTCTCAAGTTCTGTAGTTGTAGGCACATGCCACCACATGAGCTTATGTGGAATTTGGGGACCAAGCCCTAGCTGTTGTGCATGGTAGGCAAGTGTCTTTCCAACTCAAGCTAATACTCCTCTGGGCTACTATGTAGCTGGTCCTCCTCACTTCCCTGAAGTCATAGGAAAAAATTTGGAGGTAGGTGTGTGTGTCTGTGTGTGTGTGTGTGTGTGAGAGAGAGAGAGAGAGTGTGTGAGTGTGTGTGTGTGTGTCCATCTCACAGCAGAAACAGAGCTGCCCATCAGCCCTGTCCTTTGAGATACATCCTTCTCTTTGTCTGTATGCTTTTCCCAGCTTCCTGTTTCCAGTGTTTGGATTTCTGATCTTTAAAGTCTGATTTATGCGACTATTTGGTCAGTGCTTAAATGCAAGTTGCCCCATCCTGTTTGCCTTGTGCATAATAGGCAAGCACCCGATCACTGAGATAGATCCCCGGCTCTGTTTTCACATTTTATTTTGAGACACAGGTTCTTATTAAATTGACAAGGATGTCTGTGAACTTGTTCTGCAGCTCATACAGGCCTTGACTTTGTGGTCTTCCTGGCACAACCTCTCTAGTAGCTGAAATTATAGGCCTGTACCATCAGGATTGGCAGAATTAAATGATTTAAACTTTAGAAAGACGTATTTCTTGGAGAGCTGCTTACTTGACATTAGCCCCTGGATAGATGGCCACTATCTTTTTTCTCTAGCTTCGTCCCCTCTGTGGCTCTTGACTTTATACCTGTTTGCTGTAGCCTCAACCTAGATGAGCCAATGTTGAAATAACTAGCTTTAAATAACCCATGCCCAAAGGGGCCAGTGCTTCTAACTTCTTTTCTAATGGCAACTCTGACCTGAAGTCACTCAGGCTCGAGTTCCCTGAGTCATCTTTGACTCATCTCTGTCTTTGTCCTTTATTACCTCCCTCCCCCCATCAATTATCAAGTCACACAGGACCTGTCCCTGAACTTGGGCATCTGTAACTTAACTCTTTAACTCCAATCCCTCCTTACTCTACCCTGCTCTATTGTCTTACCTTCCTAATCAGTTGATTTCATTCTACTTTGCCCCTACTGCAGACCAGGCCAGTGATCTTAAATCAGACTTTTTGTTTTTGCTTTGCCTTCTCTTCCTCCTTCTTTTAAATACACGATCCTGCCATTTAATGCAGCCTGGCTTTGAACTTGAGACCCTCCTGTTTCAGCCTCCAATGTCAGGCTGGAATTATAGGCATACACTACCATGCCTAGCTCAAACCAGAGCATTTTCTAATGAAAAAGACACCATGAGGTCTGTGCCATAAAACTGCAGACCAAACGCTAATCTAATCACTGATTCAAGGCCTCAGGTGCAGCTGGCTTTATTGCCTCTCACTCTGTAACTCCTTGAAGTGTGCTCTTCATCTTCGCTCTAACTCCCACCTGTGCAAAGTCCTTCACCCTTTCAAAGCTACCCCAATTGCTAATTTTCCTGATTCTTCCTACCTTCCTATTTTTTTTTTAAATACTCTATTACTATCCTGCCCCAAAAGAATTTCTCCTTCTTCTGAATCTTCACTTTTATTTCTCCATTTTTTTCCAACTCATTCTGGGGTGACAATATTTGCTGGCAGTGTGAAGTTTGTGTGCACGCAGAATGTTTATGATGCCAGATCAATCATTTGGCTTTTGAAGCTGGTATAGCCTTCTCTTCCTGTTCGGATCCCTGGAGCATGAGTGCAGCTCAGGTCTGCTGCCTCTGTTCCTAGGCAGCTGGGGCCATTTGCAGGTCATGACTTTCCAGAGCCCATCACACCTGCTGAGGGCACAGCTGTTTCTGTTAGTTCCAGCAGTCAACCCAGGTGTGCTGGGTAACACGGATGACTTTAGTCCTGTCTCCAAATCCTTTCATCTAGTACAGTCATAGAAACCAGAGTCCCTAGCCCTGCAGAACCACAACCCCTTTGCCAAGACTGTTTTTTCGAGAAGGGTGAATCAGCCTTTTATCCTTTTTGTTGTTGTTTTTGAGACAGAGTCTTATTCCGTTGCCCAAGCTGTTCTTAAACCCAAGCACTCTTTCCGCCTCAGCTTCCCGAGTCAGGCTGGGATCGCAGGCATCAACCACCATGCCTGGCTTTAGTCTATTTTGTGTTACTATAATAGAATGCCTGAAACTGGGTAGTTTAGAAAGAACAGAGATTTAGTTTTTCTTACAGTTCTAGAGGCCGGGAAATCTAAGATTGGTGGCCAGCATCTGGCTAGGGACTCCTTGCAGACTGGGAAGGGGGGAAGGGAGGAGGGAGGAAGAGGAAGGGATCCAGAGAAAGAACATGAACAGGAGAGGGAAGGGTCTGTTAGGCAGTGCTATCCCATTTATGAGGCTGCAATCCGCTGGACCTAACCATGTCTATTCCACCCCGACAGTATTGTCTCATCCCAGTATCAGTTCAAAAAACCCAAAGTCTTGAGAGTTATCAGATGAGATCCAGGTGCCATGCCAGGGCTGATACACCCTGGGGCGACTCTTCTTTGCCTGAGCATGACTGAGTGGATTAGCCATTTGCCCAGAACAATGAAAAGAGCACCCAAGCTTAGACACGCCCATTCCAAAGGGAGAGGAATGAAGGGAAAAGAGAAAGCTGCCTCCAAGCACACTCCAAGTGGTCAGGACTGACAGCTCCTCATCATGCAGCTCAAGCTGGCCTTGAACCTGTGTCCCTCCTGCTTCAGCCTCCTGAGTGCTGGGGTTTTAAGTGTGCCTCACCACACTTACCTAACATTATGTCTTATTTTCTCTTTTGTGTATGCGTACACGCACTTGCTTTTATGTGACCGTGTGTGTGCACCTGAGTGGAGGCCAGAGATGAACACCAGGTGTCCTTCTCCGTCACTTTCTACCTTATCCTTCGGGACAGGTCTCACTGAATCTGGAGTGTGCCGATTGGTCTAGATTGGCTAGCTAGTAAGTTCAAGGATCCTCCTGTCCCTGCCATCCCAGTACTTTGGGTACAGGCATGCGTCACCATGCCTGCTTTTATGGGGTGCTGGAGATCTGAACTCAGGGATTCATGCTTGCGTGGTGAATACTTTGCTGGTGGAACTGTCTCCCTAGCCGTGCTAATTTCAAATCTTAACATTTCAGAGTAATGAGTTAGAGATGTAGCTTAGATGGTAGACTTGCTGGTCCTGGATTTGAGTCTCAGCACAACACAAACTGTCGCATGACTTACATACAGTCCCAGCACTCAGAAGGTGGAGATAGGAGGGTCAGGAGTTTAAGGTTATGCTTGGCCACACTGAGTTTGAAGCCACCCTGGGCTACAGTGAGGCTCCTGTCACAAAACAAAACAAAGCAAAAGCTTTCAAATAACCCCCGCTCCATGTGCTGCTCCTAGACCCTGGATGAGGGTCAGCCAGAAGGCATCGGACAGCCCTCCTTCCATGACTTGCTGGGATCAGTTATGTAACAGCTCTTACAGTAGCTTTGCCAGATTGGTGACCCCTGCTGGGCTGGGCGCTCTGCAGCTCTGGGGTCTCTGGTGACTTTGCCTTCATTGCTCTAGAGGACTGACTGTTCCATTCAGTATTGCCCTGACACTGTCTGCCCTCATGACTCTTGAGGCTTTCTGTGACATGGTTTGAAACCAAGGTGAAATGAACCATGCCCTCTTCTCTGCCATCCGCCACATGGATACTACCAAAGCCTGCGTGTGCTCTTGTAGGTGATCCGAGAGCGTGGGATGACTGAACCAGGACTATGGGCGGGGTGAGGGGAGGAGTGCGGGTGGGACTCTGTATCAGAATGCAGGGAGCAGAGACCTAAAGTGACCCAGGCCAGTAACGTTGATCTCTCTCCACACCCTGGGGCTGGCTGCCTTGAAGATCTCCGAAACACCTTTATTTTTCCATGTATTGATAGACAGCACCTCCTGTCCACACTGATCCCTTAGTCAAAGGATCATTGAGCTGCGTTCTTGTCTGCTTGTTCATTCCTTACTTGGGAGGCTGGGAATCCTTCAAATCCACAAGTCGTCTGCTTTTGAATTATTAATTCCATCCTTAAATTAGTTTTCTTTTCATCATAACCCTATAGCTAAAGGTACTCATGCAACTCCTTCAATATTTGCCTTAGAGTCTCTTTGCTAACTATCCTTTTAAAAAAGTGTCTTGTATCTGCATGTGTGCACACGTGTCTGTGCCCGTGCTTGTGAGAGCCCGTGGAGTCCAGAAGAGGGCATCAGATCCCCTGGGGCTGGAGACCCTGGCAGTTATGCACTGCTGAAGTGCACGCTGGGAACCGAATTAGCATCCTTTGGCAGAGCTGGGAGCACTTTTCACCTCTAAACCAGCTTTCCAGCCCCTGACAGCTCTTCTTGTTCATCGAAAGTTCTGCTTCCAAAAATGGTCAGACTTGGACAGAGCACAGCTCAGTCCCTTGTCGGTATGCACAAGGATGGCCCTTACTCTGGTTTCCACAAAAGACTCTGCACTTTCTTCTCCTCATTAGACCTCAACAGAATGGCCTTTATGGACCATATCTCTAGCAAAATCCCGATTATGACATCTTCAGTCATCTCTGAGAAGTTCCATACTGGGGAGATGGCTCAGTAGGTCAGGTGCCTACCCCTCAAGCATGAGACCTGATTTCAGATGCCCAGCACTCACAAGAAGCAGCCAGGTGTGCATCTGTAACCCCAGTGATGAGATGGTTGGGGGAGGTGCAGTGGGGGAGACAGTGGATCCTCCGAGCTCTCTGACCATCCAGTAGAACCAACCGATGGGCTCAGAGAGAAACTCGTCAAAACAAAACAAAGTAGTTTCTTCTGAGTCCTCAATAGGATCTTCTTAATCCTCCATTATGGCAACACAGCCCCCTCCCAGTTCCCTTCAAAACTGTTCAGTCTCTAACCCATTTCCTGGTTCCAAAGCTGCTTTCACAGTTTTGATGGTTGTTATTGCAACACCCTGCTTCTCTGGTCCCAGTTTCCTGACTTACTTTGTTGTATAATGGAGTAGCTAAAATGGGGGATTTTTGAAAACAGGTTTATTTCTCCTAGTTCAGGAGGCTGGGATGCCAAGACTGAGGGACTGGTGTCTGGTGAGGGTTGTCTTATTATATTGTACTATGGTGAAAATTATTTTTCATAGTTCTGGAAGCTGGGATGCCCAAGACTGAGGCACTGGTGTTTGGTCAAAGGCTGTCTTGTTTTGTTGTCCCATGGTGGAAGGTACAGGAAGAGGGTGAGAGACAGGGAGGGAAAATTTCCCTGGTACAAATCAGGTCTTCAAACATGGGCTGCAGTTGGATTCTGGTTGAAGACTTGACTCTATAGCAAATACTGCTTGTTTGTGGCCCAGTATTTTCTTCCTTCCTTTTCTCTTTCCTGACATTTGTTTATTTTATTTTGGCATTTATGTAGAGCCTCACTCACCATGTAGCACCGGCTGGCTTGGATCTTGATTTGTAGACTAGGTTGGCCAAGAAATCACAGGGACTTACCAGCCTCTGTCTCCTGAGTGCTGGGATTACAGCTGTGCACAATCATGACAAACATAGAATGTTATTCTTTTACTGAGAGACTACCAAGTTCCTCAAATTCTACTTTTTCAACTCTTTTAGTTATGTGTATATGTGCTCCTGTGTGCAAGTGCTGTTGGAGACCAGAAGGGGGCATCAGTGTCCCTGGAGGTGGAGTTACCCAACATGACATACTGGGACTGAACTACAGTATCCTGGAAGAGCCAAGGTGTAGCACAAGTTCTAGTAGGTCTTAATAATAAAAGCCTGGAGTCAGATAAGGGGGTACCTCTCTCCACCCAGCCATCTCGCTTCCTGTCTGTCTGTACAAAATTCCAGATCTCTACAGTTAGATAGTGGCTAGCTCTGCCCTCTGATCTTCAGGCAAGCTGTATTTGTTAGAGCACAAACAAAATATTACCACACCAAGGATTTTTTAAAAATACATTGAATCATATGTTTGGAGTAGAGAATAAATATGCTGTGATCACAGCCATTAATTACAGAGATACAAAATATTGATTATTGATTTACTATATTAATCTATTTTAAGTAACAATATAGTAGACAGAAGATACTTCTATTCTCAAAACTGAAGAATCTTTAAAAAGTTCATGATGTATAGTGTTGTTCTAAACATGTAATGCATGACACTACACCATTGTAGCATTCTTCTATTTGGTAATTAGTGTCTAGCTATATGTGTCGTATACTTTTTGGGCGGGGGGAGATGCAGGGTCTTTCTATCTAGCCAAGGCTGTCTTGGTATGCCAATGTGTAGCCTTGAACTCAGCAATCCTCCTATCTCAGCCTCTTGAATGCTGGTGTTGAATTAGAGATGGTACTATCATTCATGGCTCCAAGCTTTGATATCTTATCCTTATCAGAAACACTGCTGTAAGGAAGTAACATGACAGAATGCTTCATTAGCTAGCCAGAGCTTGAGATTGTGAGGGTCAGGGTGCTATGCAAGGGCTGGGTCTGGAGAGTGCCTGGGAGCATAGCCGGTTGGTTGGCTGAGCAAGTCTTCTGTGCACATGTCCACTAAAGGAGATAGAACACACACACACACACACACACACACACACACACACACACACACACAGACATTATTGATAAATACCCCAACACTCTTAGTGTTGGATATTTTGGGACACATATTTTACTGAACCCATGTAACTTTCACTGGGTAAAGAACTATGTGTATATGCTTAATTTTTTTAAAATTTTTATTTTTTGAGACAGAGTCTTAGCCCAGGTTGGCCTTGTACTTGCCTGTCTCAGCTCCTTGAATGCTGGGACTACAGGCTTGTGTTACCATGCTTGGTAGCAAGGCAGAAAGAGGCTGCAAAATAGCAAGCCTCTATCTCAATGTCTGCACATTTTTGTTAGGTTCGTTTCATTTATTTTTATTTGTTAAGATAGAATGTGGCAGGGGCTGGAGAGATGGCTCAGAGGTTAAGAGCACCGACTGCTCTTCTAGAGGCCCTGAGTTCAATTCCCAGCAACCACGTGGTGGCTCACAACCATCTGTTATGAGATCTGGTGCCCTCTTCTGGTGTGCAGATATACATGGAAGCAGAATGTTGTATACATAATAAATAAAATCTTTAAAAAAAAAAAAAGATAGAATGTGGCAGACATTCCGTGGCTTACAGTCTTGATGACATGATTACCCTGCAGGCTGAAGCTGTCTTACTCTCCGCTTTTCCTACAGCAATGCCATACAAGGAAGGACTTTGCTGTGGGGGGTTGGGCATAGGGAGGTTGGCGTTGCCTTCTCTCCTCCCCTTGGTCTCTGATGTAGGGGTGGGGGTTCAGAGGTATTAAAAGGCTCTAGACTTCTTCTTGAGACACAGTCTCATTGTGTAGCTCTGGCTGACCTAGAACTTGTAGACCAGGCTGGTCTTGGCCTCACAGAGATCCACCTGACTGTCTCCCAAGTGCTGGGATCAGAGGTGTGCACCATCATGCTTTTAAAGGGAGTGACAAGCTGTCTCTCTTCTTACAGGTGCTTCAGTGAAGAGTCCTGCGTCTCCATCCCTGAAGTGGAAGGCTATGTGGTGGTCCTTCAGCCTGATGCCCCCCAGATCCTTCTGAGTGGCACAGCTCATTTTGCCCGCCCAGCGGTGGACTTTGAGGGACCCGACGGGGTCCCTTTGTTCCCTGACCTTCAGATCACCTGCTCCATTTCTCACCAGGTGGAGGCCAAAGCAGATGAGAGCTGGCAGGGCACAGGTAGGGACGGCCCCAAGGACTGATATGGTCCAGAGGACAAGGATGTCTGTAACTAGAGTGACTGTGGGGATGGAATGGGAAGGCGTTCTCTTGTGTCAGTGTGACTGGGAACAACTCACCCTTAAAAACCAGAGCCTGTGGGAAGCCACAAGCATGAGGAAATGTTGCATGTTGGTGTTCGAAACAATGTTTACTTCCTTAAGGAATGGCCCTGGGTGGGGAGGAGGCGTAACCATAATGAAATGACAGTGGCTGGGTCTTAGAACCTCAGTGGGCACAGCTCTGACCTAGACCGTGACTCTTCCCCACAGTGACAGACACACGCATGTCAGATGAGATTGTACACAACCTGGACGGCTGTGAAATTTCTCTGGTGGGAGATGACCTAGACCCTGAGCGAGAAAGCCTGCTCTTGGACATGGCATCCTTGCAGCAGCGAGGCCTGGAACTCACCAACACATCTGCCTACCTCACCATTGCTGGTCAGTGAGGCCTCGGGTCTGCTGTGTGTGTGTGTGTGTGTGTGTGTGCGTGTGCGTGTGCGTGTGCGTGTGCGTGTGTGTGTGTGTGTGTGTGTGTGTGTGTGTGTGCGTGCATGCATATGTGCTTGTGCTTGTGTGTGTGCGTGCGTGTGTATGTGTGTGTGTGTGCATGCATGCATGTGTGCTTGTGCTTGTGTGCCTGCGTGCGTGCGTGTGTGTGTGTGTGTGTGTGTGTGTGTGTGTGTGTGTGTGTGAGATGGCTTCTCCTTCGCAGAATGCTGGTCAAATGCCATTTTGTTCCTTCTTAGCTGGAAGACCCTTTGGTCTAAACCTGTCTCTGAACCCATCTCTCTTCTCTCTGTCTCCAGAGCCTGGCTCCCCTCCTCTCCTGGTCCTATTTCCATGTCCCTTCAGGTCTTTGCCGTCTCTCTCTCCTGCCTCTGTCTTCCCCAGGCAGCTTTGGAGTCTTGTAGCTCTTTGGTGTGTGTGTCTGTCCTTTCCTGCATCCACCACGGCTTTAAGCGCTGACTCAGTGAACGGTGGGGAGCAGCTGCGTCTGGGAGGCGGAATGGACAAGTCCCTTTCCATTCTAGGCCTCACCAAAGCTGTGTCCCTTCTGTCTGTTATCTTCCTTCCCTTGGATGATGTCTTTGCCTTTTTCCTTTTTTTTTTTCAAGACAGGGGTTTTCTGTAGCCTGTCCTGGAACTCCCTCTGTAGACCAAGCTGGCCTTGAACTCACAGAGATCCACCTGTCTCTGCCTCCTGAGCACTGGGATTAAAGGTGTGCACCACTACCACCTGGCGTCTTTGCCTTTTTCCTCTATAACTATCTAGATTCTTTCATCCCTGGGGAGCCCCAGAAGCCACAAGACTAGACAAGAAGGGCTGAGAAGCAGATGTGGCTTTGCTTACTCTACCCTGTAGATCAGTTTGTTTCTTCTCCTAGACATCAGCTTATACCTTTGTTGAGGGAATGGAGCTAACCATTGTGTTGTCAGCTGGTTGGAGCTTGAGTCAGGATGCTGCCCTAAACCTCCCTCCACTGACCTCTCCACTGAGCTTGTCTCCTTATTCCTCAGGGGTGGAAACCATCACTGTGTATGAAGAGATCCTGAGGCACGCTCGTTATCAGCTCCGGCATGGAGCTGCCCTGTATGCTAGGAAATTCAGGCTTTCCTGTTCGGAGATGAATGGCCGCTACTCCAGCAACGAATTCATTGTGGAGGTATCCAGAGAATCCCTTTCCTTTCCAGGTCACCTGCTCCTGGCAAGCAGCCAGGATGTATTGGCCTCAGATAGCTGTTTGATGGACAGGGACTTTGTTGCACTCAAGACTCCTAGACCCATGACAGATGGAGGAGGAGGAAGAGGAGGGGGAAGAGGAGGGGGAGGAGGAGGAGGAGGAGGAGGAGGAGGAGGTGATAGTCACAGTGATAGGGAATGGATGATATGGCTCACTGCTAAGCCCAAAGGCCTGTTTGAATGCGATCCTCAGAAACTGCATGGCAGACAGAGAGAACTGTCTCCTGCAAGTTGTCCTCTGAGCTCCACACACATTGTGTGGTATGAACCCTACCCCACATTAGAGAGGGCTGTACTGAGTGAGCTTGGAGTGTGGTGGAAAGGGCCCTGGGGAGAAGCAGCTGTACCTACAGAGTCCTCCCTGTCCCTAGGTCAACGTCCTTCATAGCATGAACCGGGTGGCCCACCCCAGCCATGTGCTCAGCTCACAGCAGTTCTTGCACCGAGGTCACCAGCCTCCTCCTGAGATGGCTGGACACAGCCTGGCCAGCTCCCACCGGAACTCCAGTAAGTAAGCTGAGTGGGCATGACAGTGTGACATGACCCCCATTTTTATATCCTTGGGAGGGGAGGAGGATGAGACAGTAGATTCTGCTCTCTGTGGTACCTGCCTTAGTGATGCCAGTGGGATAACCTGTGCAGTCCCCCCACCTCCCTTGCCAGCACTTAAGAGGCTGGGACGGACCGGAGGGAAGCCTGCCTAGGCTGTGTGGTGAGATCTGTCTATTAGAAAGAGAGAGAAAGGGAGAGAGAGAGAGAAAGCACAAGAATGAGGGAGGTGGCAAAATGGCTCATTGGGTAAAGACACTTGCTCTCAAACCTAATAGCTTGAGTTTGATCCCTAGGACCTACAAAGTAGAAAGAGAGACTGATTCCTGCAAGTTGGGCTCTGACCTCCATACATGTACCTTGGGATATGTGGATATGCATTAACACACACACACACACACACACACACACACACACACACACACACACAAATAAAAAGAATACAATACAAAGAAAGAATTACAGAATAGCCACCCCCATCCTGTGGGAAAGAGTAGGCACTATTAAACATGTAATTGTATGTTCTCTGTAAAATCCTAAGAATATTTCTAAATCAACACATGCCAAATGTCTGGCTGGGGCAGACTTGCTCACTGGTTATGGTCAATGTTTGTTTCCTTTCTTTCTTTCTTTTTTTCTTTCTTTCTTTTCTTTTCTTTCTTTTTTTTTTTTTTTTGTTTTTTCGAGACAGGGTTTCTCTGTGTAGCTTTGGAGCCTATCCTGGCACTCGCTCTGGAGACCAGGCTGGCCTCGAACTCACAGAGATCTGCCTGCCTCTGCCTCCCGAGTTCTGGGATTAAAGGCATGCGCCACCAATGCCCAGCTCAGCCTTTGTTTTCTAATACCAAGAGTTGCTTAGTTACAAAATTAAAAATAAAAGAAGAAAGGAGACAACAGAGTATAAAGAAGAAAAATCAACCTTGCTCTGTCAGATTGAGGCTACCTCCTGCTAGGGCATGTTATGTTTCTACTGTGTTTCATGCATCTGTCTGTCTGTCTGTCTATCTATGTATGTATCTTCTATCTGTCTATATTTTATAGAGTTGACATCATCGTTATGTTTTTGTTAAGTTAGATATAAAGAAAAAGAGAAAAAGAGGCGGATGAGACATGTTGACTAGTTTATTATAAGGCCCTGCAGAGTAGGGAGACTAAGAGAGAAGAGGAACAGGGGTAATGGCTGACCGCCATGGCCGGTCACCATAGAGAGGCAGAGAGAGCACATAGGTGGGAGAAGAGAGAGCAAAGCAGAAGCAGAGAGAGAGAGTAAAGATAAAGAGAGAGTGAGCAGCAGGGAAGTTGGGACTTTTAAAGGGAAGACTGCCCTGCGCACTGAGGGTCCACACATGCCCAGAGTCCTTGGCAGGCGGTGATGCATGGCGGGTGACGTGGTGATGACGTAGCACGTTTTCCTGTGCGTGCCCTGACTGTTGTCAGGGGGCAGGGTCTGTCTCTTAAAGAGATATTGCCAATCAGTATTAAAGCCTGAACCTTTCATTCCCACCTCTACTTATTATTTAAAAAGGTGGGGAGTTAGACATGGCAGGTTAAGGAATAAGGGCGTCGAATTCTCAAGACTGCTTCCTGCTGACGTGGGGGGCGTTGACCATCTTTGGGGGACCTGAGAAGGTTGGGGTGCTGCCACATCCTGTGGTAGCTGCTTGTTTCATTGCAGCCCAGGCTGTATGGAACTCTCTGGCACCTCTTAGACCTGTTTGTTTGGATCCAATTCAGGTCCCTGGAACTTACAAGAATCCTTAGAGTTTGTGGAAACATAAGTATTAGACACATTAGCAGCATATTTTGTTAGAAGCAACTTGGCTGAAAGCATTAACATTTTAAAATTGACAGATATTTTTTTAGGACAATGAAAAGCATCTTAATCTTGACCTAGTAGTTATGACCGTACTGTGATATTGTCAAACTGACTATGAACAGTAGCATGAGAAATAGAGGAATCAGGAACATATTTCATTCTTTTTAATGTCTCAACTCACTTTATCATCACTTAAGCCCTTTATCCTCAGACCTTACATAACCATCTTAGACCTTCCATTCTCAGATCTTAGTAACTACAATCGCACCATCTTGTAACCTGATACTTACTCTTCAGATTATAAAATCTGAACCATGGTGGTACATCGCTGACAGTGACTTTTGGGAACCCTTTTCAAATGATTTTCAGAGTTTTTTTGGAGGTGCATTTGTTTATTCTTGTCACTTTTGAGACATACCTTGCTTTTGGCCCAGTGAAGTCACCCAACTTAACTATATGTTTTTATCAGGGTTGACGCTGGAGATCATGTCAATGTTTTAAGCATTAATATCACCCCCAAAGGCCACAGACTGTCATTTTGAAAAGCAACAAAAGGTCACAGGCTCTTTAGGCAATTCCCCGAGGAGCTCCATTGACTGGGTCACCTCATGAGCCTTTCACTGGGCCGGACACTGGGTTCTGCTCCCATGGGTAGGCTCAAGCCCTGATCTCAGTCCTTTCTGTCTTTGGTTTGAGGTCCCAGGAGGGATGCCCTTGTTCTAACTGCCCAGGGCTTCTGCCCAGAGCGCCCAGCTTCCTTGTCCTGGCTAGCTTCACAGAAGTGTTTGTCATCCCTCATCCCTCTGCTTTGCCAGGGTCTGCTCGCTCTGATACCTGTGTGCTATGTCCTTTTGTGACTTGCATCCAGGTCAGCCACATTTCCTGCTGAGATTTCAATAGACAGCGGCCACCAACCCTGTGCCTCTTCCCTTATTTTGGCCCTAGTGGACACAGAGTTCACCATTTTTCTGAGGCCATTTGTGAGTGACATAGCTTGAGTTCACCCGGTGACACACTTCATCCACACTTAGCAAACCTGTTCCATACACCGATTCTGACACCAAGGTGTTCCCTCCCCTTCACCTCCTAAGTCCAAGCACTGCTTTGCAGAATTAGGGTTTCGTGAAACAGAACTACTCTAAAGCTGCGGTAGAAGTAGCTCTGTCATCTCAGAGGTGGAGGAGCTGTAGAGTAGAGGTACATGTAGGTGACACTAGGAGTAGCTCTGTCATCTCCTCCACAGACAGAGGCTAATGCATCGGACAAAAGAGATGCTGGTGAATAAGAATGGTCTATAAGCTATAGATAATGCTTTCAACACCGTCTCTCCGATCACATAAACCTGGTGAATAAGAATGGTCAAGACTTATATGGAATTTGTACTTGTATCCTGGAGAGTAAGAGGTCCCAGGCAGGCAGAAGAAGCATGATACAGTGAGCATTTTCGAGCAGTTAAGGAGTGAGACAAGGTGATGAAGACACGATGCTGTTGTCCCAAACGCTGACTCACATCTGTTGTATGAGGAACTCTAAAATCTCTTGGTGATTGGCACCCCAAATTGATTCAAGACAGGTATCAGTATTTTTTTTAATTTTACTTAATCCTAATTAATTAATTATTATTGTGTATTTGGGTGTGTGTGGAGTGTATATGTGGGCACATGTGTCAGAGGTCAGAGGACAACTTTGTGGAGCCAGGTATCATCTTCTGTCTTCACGTGCTTTCCAGGGATTGAACTCAGGCCACAAGACTTGCAAGGCAAATGCCTTTACCCGCTGAGCCATCTCGTCAGCTGTATTAGTGTTTAACTTTAAAGATCCCCATGTAACTCCATTGCTCAGCAAAACTTTGGGGACCATTTCTCTTCTTAGATTTTTATAAGTACCCGAAACACCACAGAGAAACATGCAAAGAAATAGTGTTAAAAAGAAAATGATGATGACACGGGAGAAGAATTAAAGTTGTCCGAGGGAACAAAGGGATGAATTTGAGTGATGGGATGGAATGGAAAGAGTATTGGGGTATTGGGTTGACTTGCATGAAAACAGCCTTGTGGAATACTGTATAATGAAATACCAACAAAGAAAAGCAAAATAAAAGAGAATTCCTTCTAAAAAGATGACTAATTCTCTCAGGGTCAATGATTGAAAGAAAGAAAAGACGGAAGGGATAAGATGAGCCTGGCACAGCATTGTGTACTTATATTTCCAGCTACTTGGGGTGGAGACAGGAGGAGTACTTGAGCCCAGGAGTTCAAGTCCAGCCCGGGCAAGAAAGTGATATGGCATCTCATGAAACTAAAAATAGAACAAAACAAACAAAAATACTTTAAAGAGAAAAGAATAAGGAAGCAAGGAAGAAGGGACAATGGAGGGAGGAGAATGCGATGGATGAAGCCAGGGACTGATGTCAGTTCATGCAAAGTGTGTACTGTGAGCTGCTGTGGGGTTGCAGAGCTGCGCCACAGTCAAAACTCTGAGCAGGCAGCTAACAGAAAAAGGAGACTGAAGAAGCGTGCAATCACGGGGTGGGGACTGGGCACAGAAGGACATCTCTTCTGAGGTCCTTTCTTCACCAAGGGGGTGTGTTATGCTGGGCTATAGACAATGCTTTCAACAGTGTCTCTCCGATCACATAACCCATTTGCTAAACACCCCTTAATGTTGGCTGCAGTGGTCACTCGAGGCCAGGGTTCTCTGTGTAGATCTAATGCGAAGATCTAATGGGCGATTTGAAGTCTGTAGCTAATTTAAAAATTCTCCCAACCTACTGGCTTATCCTAATGAATCCTTATCCTAAAGAGTTGCTGGCCTACAGCTGGAGTGTTTGCATTTTTGTCTTTTTTGAAGTCACTTCATGTTCATGGTGATCAACATGAAGGAATGTCATTTCCTTCATTATGTCAGGGCCTCAGGGGTACCAATGCATCTGATTTGGGTTCATTAATATGCTCCCCATTAGTGTTAGGTCACCTGTTGTGGCTTGCACTCTGAAAGTAGGATTGCCTGGGCTTGGCCACAGGGTCCATCTGCCAGCAGGGTCATTACTCCTTGGACTTGTCCAGTGACCTGGTGACCTGAGAGGGGCTATTTTTTGGGCACTTGCACAGAAAGAGAAGCTCTGTCCCCTTTTCCCTTCCTTCCGCATGCCCAGGCATTGAGAAATGCTGATTCAACCAGGCCCATCTTTGCCTTGGAGCCAGTGCCTAGTGAGCCTGCCGGCACCACCCCCGCAGAGTTAGCTCTGTTTGGCAAGTGGTCCCAAATGGGCCATGGGTCAGGTCAGGATGTGAACCAGCTTGTCAGAGAGCCATCAGGGCGGCCTCAGGGAGGTGTGTGGCGGCTAGGACAGCCCGAGCAGGCATTCTCCATTTACCTGGTTGGTCCTGGAGTGGTGGCTGTTTACAGGCTTGGCTGCTGGCAAGAGGGGTCTGCATCTGGGTGTATGGGGTTTTTATGCTGCCTCCTCTATGTTGTTTTGTTTCTTAATGCGTGAGTTTTAGGATGTAGGTAAATTTGAGGCTGGGCTGCAATGTGATCTTTATATGTTCAGCTTGCTTGTGTGACTGCTAGTCTCGGAGTGTCTGGGACACACACACACACACACACACACACACACACACACACACACACACACAAATTCTCAGCAGTAGGACTGTCTGGGGTGTGAAGAGAAGTGTGAACCCATGTGGCAGGCAGTGACCCAGCTGCCCAAGAGGGCTGTGGGCTTGGGAGTGTGTCTGTGGGGTCTCTTCCTCCACTTGCTGTCTCGGGGGGTTGTGGTCCCCCTGCTTTGGTTCCTTATGCTTCTCCGGCTGCTCTCTGTGTGTGTGCAGAAGGGGGCCCAGGCTGTGGTTACAGCTGCTTGTTCTGTGGCCCTCGGAGCCCATGCCTGTAGTGCTTATGTCTTCCTGCAGGGGGTTGCTTGGTTTGCCCAGCTGGTAGGGAGTTGGGTGGCCCTGCCTATGAGGCTCTTTGGTGCCGTGCTAGAGGCACTAATGCATATCCCATTAACCCTGCTGTGTGAGCAGGCTGCTAGGTGGATGGTACAGGCAGGTGTGTGGGCAACTAGAGGCCTGGCTCGGGTGTGGGGCATGGCGATGTTTGTCCAGCTGTGGGCCCACTTGCTCTTCATTGGCATGTGTCTGTTCGTGCATGCCTGCTTTTCCACCATCAGCTCCAAGGTCCATGTGAGAGTGCACGTGCCCTTGTGCTTCTCACTGCCGGTGAGAGTCCACGCACCCCTGAACCTGGGCATCAGAATGAGGCTTCAGGGCAGCAGGGTTGGGGGCACAGGGGTGGAAGTAGGAACGCCTCACGGGGAGAATAGGGAGGAACAGAAGCCCCGCAGGACCAGGAACCCCAAGCCTACAAGGAGAAGGGAGGTGTCACGGAGCAGGAGTGAGCTCAGACCAGGTGGGTAAGTGAAGGGGCCATTCCTTGTCACTGGAACCTGCCCCCAGCTTTGGTGACAGCAACGCCTCTGGTCAGCAGGCTAGGCCTAGAGCTGTTTCTCTTCTCATCCCCTGCAGCTGCCCTTCTCTTTCCCTCTGGGAAATAGGCGGTTCTGGTGGAAGGTCCAGGCAGAAAGACATAGGCAGCTTCTAGTCTTTGTCATTTATTCAGGGACATTATGGCTGCTCAAGGAAGCACTGGGCTGGGGGCTTTCTCCACACCACCCACCTCTGTTTGCACACCTCCCTTCCTGTCTGTGTGTCTTTGGCCTTTGGAGCAGCCTTTCCCCACTTCCTTCCTGTTGACCCTTCCTGATGAGGTCTGTTTTTCTTCCAGTTTCTCAAGTTAGTCACTTCTCAAGACCTCCGTGAGGGCGGATGGTCTTCTCTTTCCAGGACCTCTTCCCTTAGCACCCGACAGCCCCTGTGCCGAAATCTCCCATGTGTGCAGTGTCCCCGCTGACTCCTTGCTGTCCCTGCAGTGGTCCCCAGTGCTGCGACTCTCATCATTGTGGTGTGTGTGGGCTTCCTGGTGCTTATGGTCATCCTGGGCCTAGTGCGAATCCACTCCCTTCACCGCCGCGTCTCAGGAACTGGCGGACCCTCAGGGGCTTCCACTGACCCGAAAGACCCTGACCTCTTCTGGGATGACTCTGCTCTCACCATTATCGTGAACCCCATGGAGGTGAGTGGCCTGGAGGAATGACGGGGCACGTCTACAGCAAATACGCCTGATGAGGGTTCGGGCCTGATGACAGCTCTTGGGTACTGCTGCTGAAGGAGGAAGGGTGACACTGGGGAGGAGTTGGGGAATGCCCACTATGATGGTGTGCGCATGCGCGTCTTCAAGGCAAGGCTCTGGTAGGCTGTTGAGCTCTTGCTCTCTCTGTTTTTGTCCTCTCCAGTCCTACCAGAACCAGCAGGCCAGTGTGGCAGGGGTTGCTGGTGGCCAGCAAGAGGAAGAGGACAGCAGTGACTCAGAGGCAGCCGACTTCCCCAGCAGCGACGAGAGACGCATCGTTGAAAGCCCCCCACACCGCTACTGAGGCTCCAGCCCTGCCTAGAGAGAGGCCTGCCCTGGGGAGACAGGCACCCAGGAAAGACAGGGAGGAAGAGAGACCAAGGGGAGAAAGAGCCCTTCACATGGAGTGCTCCTTCAATCTCAGAACCCCAGCAGGCCCCACAGGGGCTGCCCTCCTCCTCCAGCCTGCCCCGGCCTTGGGCTGTTCTTCCCCTGGCATTCTCCTGAGGCATCTGCCCCAGCTGGCTGCGCTGGGAGAATGGCTGGACGACTCTGGCTGCCCCATAGCCCACCTAAGGAGGCACAGCCTGTCAGCCATGCACTGTAGTGGGGAGGGGACATCACAGCCGTGGTTGAGGTGGGAGTCTGTCCTGTCCGTTGGGCCTCCCTGCTTCCCGTAGGATCCCCTCACCTCTATTTCCATTTCACTCTGGGGATCCCTGCTCCTCCCTCTTCTCAGTCTCCTCCCTCTCTTGTCCTCCTTTCCTCTCCTGCCTGAGCAGTCCCAAGGTCCTACAGTCCCTGTCCCTTTCTCCATGGCCTGCCTGTGCCTAGGTTGTGGGGAAGGAGGAGGAGTAGGGGCCCCGGGTGTATTATATATAGTGTATATTTTTTCAATGTTGTCGTGAGCACAGCTCCCGTGTTTCTGTGTGCAGCTCACAGCCTTGTATGTGTGCGTGTGTGTGGCATTGTCATGTCCTGGGGTGAGGGTAGGGGAAGGGTGTGGTAAAGGAGGGGACACACCCTAGGGTTTTCAAATAAAACAACTAGAAAAAAGCTCTAGCCTGCTGTCTGTCTGGCCAATGCTGTGTGATTGTGGGCTCTCTGATCTCAGGGGCCACTTGAGGTCCCTGGGCAGGTTGTGGGCACTGGCTGTCATGTGGTGCCCTGGCTGTGTGGATCCTGAGGTTGTCAGGTTCCTGAGAAGATAAGATGCAGAGCCGGCAACTCACATTGTCTTCTTCTCTCTGCGTCCTGGATAAGAATGACACAGAAGCGTGGGCAGATGCCCGGTGCTCTCTGGGGACCCTGTCAGCCCCTCCCCATCACTTTCAACATCCCACTCCGAGCTCATCGCACATTGGCTCCCAGCTGGAGAGTCTGAGGGATGGCGTTGGCAGTCCTGCTCCCTGCAACAAAAGGTTCTGGCTTTTGCCAACCAATCTGTGACTCAGGCCCTAGGGACCTCTGCTTTGCCACATTCCCCAGTGAGGCTACTGAGTGGCCTTACTTAGCTCTCTTCACACTGAACTGCACTGTCCCTGCTGCTGTGGACACTCCCTGCCCGCAGCAATTCCAGGGAGCCACACCTTAGGTCCTTTCTGAAGAGCCTGTGATCTCGAGTATTAGCCTTTCCCTAGTTCTGCCTGGTCCTTTGTAGCATCCAGGGGTGGAGCTGGAGTTTTCTCATCTACTGATGTTCTCCATTCACCTCTCTGCCCACTTTGACCAGGTGCCCTGGGCCTGGCTCACAGTTCCAGCTCTCAGCTTCATGTTGGTGACTCCACATGTCTGCCTCTCACCCAGGCCTTTTTCCTTTCTGGTATTTCCACCTATCTGTTGGTATGAGTGCCTGGCATCTTCTGCCTCAAACTTAGCCTTTGCCCAAACTGTGGTCATGGTACCTCTCCCTAGCCTTCGCATGCAGTGGCCCATTCCAGAAAGCTGTCAGAGAGCTAGATTCCTTTCTCTCACCCATCCCTATGTCCAAATGGTGACGGAGCCTTGTCCTGGTTTCTTCAGCTTCCCCAGATGTGCCAGGCTGCTGCTGCTGCTGCTGTTGATTTGTGCTCTTGACTTTTGACCTGGCCTGTCCTGAGAGCCTCCTACCTGTCCCCAGCTCCCCTGTCTTGATCGACTCCAGCCCACCTTTAACTCCGGGCCTTAGTGGCCTTTCTAACACACAGTTCCAGCTATGTCATTCTCTTATTTGGAATGTTCCTTTCTGTTGCTGGTTGAGTCAATCCCAGATACCCTGGCAGCCTCTTAGCCCCTCTCCCTCTCTGGCTTCTTTGCCACCACTACTCCTACACACCCGAATGCAGGCCACCCCCCCCCAGCACTTCTTAGAGCAGCCCTGCCCTTTCTTGCCTATGACTGGTTCCTTCTGCCTATCACGTCCTTCTTTACCCCTGGGGCTGCCTACCAGCCCTACTCATTTTAGAAGACTCCATTCAAATGGTGCCTCTTCTAAGAAATCTGTGTTCAGGTGCCCTGTGGTCACACTCCATGACAGCATGTTCCTCGGAGGCTAAAACACATATTTCTATCAGATAGACTCTCTGTATCATCTGCAACTCGTGTCGGGCCAGGCACACACCAGGGCTCAGAAAATGATGCATGCAGTGGCGGGTGGTCCTCAGACTCAGAGAAGACTTGCTGGGAAGAGAGGAGAGCTGCCCTGATGACCCATTGGCCTGGGAAGCCAGCTGGTGGAAGGTGGCTCAGAAGATGCCCCAAGGTGTTGTTAGTATCTGTGACAACACCACATGGGTGTTGTCATACTCCTGTCACCTCTCAGCGGCCCAAGGTGAAGGCCAGAGTCTGAAAGAACTGAAAGCTTTACCTCTCCACAGAGTACGAGAGTCTGAAGCCCATGGTCATGACTTGTAGTGCATCCAGCCTCCCTCTCTTGTCAGCCTCCTGGTCCCAATCACCCTGGATCTCAGAGACAGAGGCTTCCCATGCGGAAGAGCAGAAGCCAGGCCTTACTATTATGTTTATTTTTATTTGCTTTGGAGCCCCTTATGCTGTGGCTGAGGCTCAGGCCTTGGAGTCATCATTCACTTTCAGTTCATTCTTTGTAACTTCTGTACCATTACATGTCTGGATTCCTGTTCCTGATCTCTCGATTGCCTTCTTGCCTGGCCTCTCTCTCTCTCTCTCTCTCTCTCTCTCTCTCTCTCTCTCTCACACACACACACACACACACACACACACACACACACACACACACACACGAGAAAGAGAGAGAGAGAGAGAGAGAGAGAGAGAGAGAGAGAGAGAATAGAATAGAATTAGGCAAGATGCCAACGTCAATGGTCCAGGGAAAAGGCAGCAGGCAAGAGTCCAAATGGGTCTTTCTTTTCTTTCTCAAGATCTCCTGGAGCATTCCCCAGCCTCCCTTACAGAATCTGGCAAAACCCCAGGATCTCAGATTTGGCTGTATTTCAACTTCACCTATTTCCAATTTAATTAGAAATGGCAAGCCCATTTCCCTTGGCCACACTCAATTTTCCCTCCTGCAGTGGGAGGCTCTTTCCTTCCTAAGTCCACCCTTGATTGTAAAGATCAATTAGCTTGATCCGTGATGAAGAGCTGAGTTCTTGGGAAGCTGCACCATAGAGGCAGGTGTGCAAACTGTGTCTTTCTTTCTTCATGTTACCAAACCAGGGACCTGGAAATCTGCCTTGGTGTCAACAGGGCATGAGGGTGCAAGTTCAGTGGAGGTGTGCATGCATCCACCTTGCACTTTGGGGCTGATCAGTAACACTTAGGGATTCTCAACCCACCAGCCCTCACCTTGGGGGCTTTGTTGGGAAGAGTCAAGAACAAGTCAGCTCCCGTTCTTCGAGGAGTTGTGGAAGATCTCCAGTTCCTTCCAGATTTCAGCTTTTCAGGGACTCCCTGCAGTGGACTCACTAAAACTCCCAAGCCAGTCACAATGTGGGGTTCCACTGGGCTGTGTGAGGATCCTTTAGATCTTTCAAACCTTTGAGTGTTTCCTGTGGTTGTCTGTAAGTATACCGTGTGAGGATGGACCGGTGCCCACACAGTTGCACCATGGGTACAATTTCCTCCATCGACTTTACTCAGCAGCTTGTAGAGGCTCACGGCTCTCTCCCTCCAGTTTCCTTCTGAGAGGGAGGAAGGTATGAGAAAGGGAGGAAGGTGTGAGGGTGATGGGTAAGCCCCTGGCAGGCAGCAGGGAGGAGCTGTTGTAGCTGCCTCCCTGGTGCTAGAGTTATCGCCTCTCTTGCGACATCATCCCGAGAGTACTTAAAATATCCTCATCCTACAAGAAAAGGACAGACAAAGCTCTAAATTTAGAGACAGTGGGTAGAATGAGGGGGATGGAGACTGCGATATACTGGAGCTGGCTCTGTCAGAGAAAGAGTACGGAGCCTGTGTCTCCAGGCTGTGCCTTCTAGTCCACAAGGATGAGGGAGCCTCTCTTTCAATTCCCAGGCTCTAAGACATGATCCCAGTTCCTCCAGCCCCTCCTACCTCCCTCATCAGTTGGTATTTTCCTCCTTTTTAGTGTGGGTTGCAATGTGGCTGGCTCAGATAAGAGCCTGTTAACAGGTACGATAGCCAATCAGAGAATACCTTTGATTTGTTGCTAGGTCACTGTGAAGCATCTTCTCTTTTTTCCATAGCACTGTGGAGAGGGAAAGTAAGTCCAAAAGAAGGCATAGCAATGACACAACTTTCAGACAGCAGTATGACTATACTTCCAGAGTACCCCATTGACCCTCACCAACTAAGCTTCCTCGGTCCTACCTGTTCTCCTTCAGTAGATTATCTCAGGCATTTGCTAAGGCAATAGGAAGTTGACAAGAGGCTGTTGACAGGACAATAGAGTCTGGTGTAGATTATCAAAATGCCAAGAGTGTACAGAATCTATTATAAGAGGGAAGTTTGCTGAGCTCTGCAGAGTGCAGGATCAGCCCATCTATCCCGAGACCAGATATAGCACCGGGTGAAAGATGTCCGGCTACTGTGAGTCATGATGCACGATGCACTTCAACTGGAGGCCATTCCACCAGGAGAAAGTTCTAAGAGGTCACCAATAAGAATGACCTTGACGTTGTGTAGCCCTGAGCTTTCCTGTGCTGCTGTCCCATCTGACAAGTGAGTTTTCTGGCACTGAACTGTAGTTGGGATGTTGAATGATTCTATGGCCTCTGGATTGAAAGCTTTGTCCCAGAGTGTCACTGTTGAGAGGTCATGGAACCTAACTAATGAGAGACCAGGTGAGAGGCTCTTAGGTCACTAGGGTTGTTCTGTCAAAGGGGATTGTGGGTCCCTGACCTCTTTCCTTTTCCTGTTTCCTGGCCATGAGGTGGGCAATTTGCTAAGCCTTGTGTTCCCTGTCATTGTCACCTGGCATGACAACAATGGCCTACAAACAATTGTTCCATGGTGTCATATTTTGGAAGCAAAAGTGTCTTATAATTATCTCAGGCATTTTGTTAGATCACTAAAAATTTGACACTTGGCTTGGGCTGTTATAACAGAGTACCAGAGTCTGAGTGACTTATACGATAAGCATTTATTTGCCACAGGGTAGGGTGTCTAAAATCTAGGCACCAGCAGATCCAGTATCTGGTGACGGCTCTCTTCCTGGTTTGTAGATTAGTTCATCCCTCTGTTCTCACATGGAAGGAAGCAGTAAGAGTTAGGGCAAACTTTCCTATTACTTCCCAGAGCTGTATAGCTTTTAGTTCCTTTTCCTGTGGCTGTGGTGAAATGCCCCGACAAAGTCAACTCCAGAAAGAAATGGCTTATTTGGTTCCAATTTTCAGTCACAGCCCATCATGGCAGGTCAGTTACAGCAGCCAGAACTTGTGGGAGCTGGACCCTTTGTTCTCACAGTCAAGAGCAGAGAGCAATGAATTAATGCACAAGTGTTAGTGCTTAGCTTGACTGCACCACTGTATACATTCCAGAAGCCCCTAACCAGGGAATGGTCCTGCCCACAACTGAGATGGGTCTTTCCACATCAGTGACTGTAATAAAGATGATTCTCTACAGATGAGCCTAGAGGCCTGTCTCCCACGTGATTCTAAGCTGATGATGAACTCTGACCATTGTTGGCATTGAGTCCCATTCAAGACTCAACACTATGGCCTAATTACTTCCCCAAGGCCTCCAGCCACTTGTATGATCAGATTGGAGTTTTCAGTGTAGGAATGGGTAGACACAGCATTTTGCTCATGACAGACACTATTATTTTTTTTACTTATTTGTGGTGTTAAAGATCAAACCCAGGGTCTTGCACATGCTGGACAAGTAGCACTCTGCCACTGTGTGCAGGCCTCCCAATTCCCTCCCCAACTAATTCTTAAACCGAATGACTTCAACCTCCCTGAGAAGGTCAAACTATACTGCTTAGTGGGACAAATTACTTAAAACCCTGAGAAGGTATAGAACAGTCTATTAGAATAGAGACAGTAAGGAAAAAAAATCAAGGTGTCTTGAAATTAATTTGAAAATAAGTTTCAAAGTCTGAATTTAGAGTTAAATTAAGCTATATATAAGCTTATATATAATTTTAATTTTAATTAAAATAGGACTAGGTCACTTTCCCCCTTCCAACAATTCCCATGACCCCCACTCCTTCTCTAATTGATGCTTTCTTTTTCTTTGATCATTATTTCTACACACACACAACACAAACACACACACATTCATACACAAACATACACATAAATATATACAAATAAGACCTGTTGAGTCCATTTAGTGTTGCTTGTGTACATATGATTTCAGGGTGATCACTTGGTGTTGGATAACCTGTGAAAGACTCTCTCAGTGTTCATTTGTTGCCTATAGTTCCTTGTCTAGAAGTGAGCTCCCCCCCCCCAGATTTCATGGTAGCATATCTATTGGCATTACCACTGTTCATGTCCTATTTGACAGCCATGCTGTTGAGGTGTTATGGGGGTAGCTTCCCTGTCTTTTCTCGGAGACACAGTCTCACAGCAGAGGGACTGTCTTCTCGGCTCTCTGCCTCTTAGAATCTTTCTGTGTCCTTTGCCATGATGTTTCCTGAGCCTGAGGTACAGGAGTTGTACTGTAGATGCATCTGTTGGGGCCGGTGCTACACCATCAGTTGGTTGTTCCCTGTACTTTGACCAGTTGTGATTTTCTATACTGCTCTCCATCTGCCTAAAAGAGAAGCTTCTTAGATGAGGGGTGAGATCTACATTTATCTGTGGGTATAAAGATAGGTATTTAGAATACTGTTAGAAAATAGGCAGGTTTAGCCGAGTGGTGCTAGGAGGTTCTTCTCTAAGTTCATGATTTCATTAGCCCGGGAGAGTCAGGCAGGTTTCCTGTGCCAGGCATGATTTCCCTCCTGTTGAGGAGGCCGTAAGTCCAGTTAGAAAGATGTTGGTTATCACCAGGACATGAGTGCCACTATTGGACCCTTAGGGGTCGCCTGATATGTTGGTTGTAATTGTCGTTCATAGGCATTGCAGCTGGGTGGGACTGTTCATTGCTTCCCTCTGCTGGTGGCTTGCACAGCAAGCTAGTCCTCAGGAAGGGGCTTTCACAGCAGATCAACTTGAATCTTCCAAGTCCTGTGTCCTGTGTGTGTTGTCTCCAGCAACAGGGGCTTACTTTCAGCATCTGACAGGCAACCAAGGGCAACAGCAATATCCTGGATTGTTCTGGGAATCACCTGGACTCCCCTGACCAACAACTCCAAAGGAACTTTTTTTTCTCTCTAGATTCTTTTTTATTTATTTATTATGTATACAGTCTTCTGCCTGCATGCCAGCAGAGGGCACTAGATCTCATTCAAGGTGGTTGTGAGCCACCATGTGGTTGCTGGGAATTGAACTCAGGACCTCTGGAAGAACAGTCAGTGCTCTTAACCGCTGAGCCATCTCTCCAGCCCTCTCTCTAGATTTTTTTATTTAAATGAGAAACAATCTTATTTTACACATTCCAGTTCCCTCTCCCTCCCCTCCTCCCATGCCCCACACTAACCCCCCATCCATCCCTCTTCTGCTCCTCAGGGAGCGTGAAGCCTTCCATGGTGGGGGTGAATCATTAAA